>NC_028646.1:42675055-42962555 GCF_001406875.1 Solanum pennellii | reverse complement strand
TACCTGATCAAGTCAATCCCCCATCTATGAGACATGATCGAAGGTCCGTTTGTGGACCAACGATCCGTCGTTGGGTCCGTCAATGGACACTACCCAGGCAGTGTCTTAGGCAGCTTTGGGTCCTTCTTTTGGGTCCTCTTGTGTGGTTCTTTAGAAGTCATACCCGGACGTTTCCAACGTGATTAAGAACCTTAACAAGTTATGTACCTTCCACATAAATTTATTCTAAAACAAACACCTATAAGACGTCCAAACAGACTTGGCCCCAACATGACATACGATGAACGTCTTAGGGGCTATTCATTTTCAAATCTTCATATAATTATAATCATGTACTTAGGATAATGAATTAACCATCAATTAACATAAATAACAATAAACACAAGCAATTAAACGTAAGAGAATCACCATTTAATCAAGAACAAGCCATAATAACAAAGCCCATGCAAGAGCTAAACTAATTTTAGAAGGAACATGGGTTCATCATGAAATTGGAGTGTACTCACATTAAAATCACCGTATTAACTTCAATTCATCATGATTTAATCATTAAAAACGTCTTGAGAAATAACCCATGTCTAGATTGGAAGCATAGAAACTTGATCATAAAATTTCGTTGAAAAACATTGAAAAGAACTCTCCAAGTGAAAGGTTAATTGAAGATGAAGGATTGCCATACCTTTTGTCTAGTTGAAAATATCTAAAAATTTATGATTCATCCATAGAAAAACCAGATTGAATGTGTTCTTGAGTTTCACCAACAATGGTGGTTTCTAGAGAGAGTAGTTTTGGAGGGAAAGGTTTCAATCATGTGAGAGGATTCTAGAATGGGGTTATCACTTTTTTGATGATTTATATACACAAAAAAAAAATATAAATAAACCTATTATAGTCAGTTTAGGACATCGGGTGAATTTTCCAGTCACCCTTTAAATTGATAGCACGTAGGCTGCCAATTGCAGGTCACTTGCGACGAAGGCAGTGACGGGGCGTCTGGCTTTTACGGGCCTTGCCTGGCCTCCGTCATTAGGTAATTAGCCAAATATTTTCTTGAGACCTGCCCAAGTCAAGCCCCCATCGATGATACCTGCTCTACGGTCCGTTTGTGGACCAACGATCCGTCGTTGGGTCCGTCAATGGACACTGCCCAAGCAGTGACTTAGGCAGCATTTGGTCCTTCTTTTGGGGCCTCTTGTGGGTCCCTTTAGAAGTCGTACCCGGACGTTTACAATTTGATTACAAAATTTAACAATTTATAGACCGTACACATAAATTTCATCCAGAAAAACACCTATACGAGGTCCAAACAGCCTTGGCTCCAACATGACATACGATGAATGTCTTAGGGGCTATATTTCGAACACCTTGGACGTTCTTGGGCATTTGACCTCCAAACTTCACGAAAATTCATATAAAAACGTTAAAAATCATTTTAAATAATTGTAAGACTTATTAGGCTCATTTAATACAGATTAAGTCATGCATCGATACATAATGTACATAAGCGACTAGTCATCAAACGTCTTGGTCGTCGCTTGACGTTCGACTTCCGAATCACATCGAACTTAGTACACTTCCAATAAACCATATAATAAGACATTTTAGAACCTTATATAATCATAAAACACCCATAAACACATAGAACCACAGATTAGGCATCTAGGTGACTTAGTCGTCGAACGTCTAAGTTGTCCCTTAACATTCGACTTCCAATATCTCTAATATTTTAGATACTGACTGTATACTATATTTTAAGCATATTTAGTACATTATAACTTTTTTTAAAAAAATTTAGGCTCTAAACACCTTATATCATTTTTGGGGGCTTACAATTCTCTATCACCCAAGTAAGCTAATGTTGTTGCTGATGCCTTAAATAGATTGTCTATGTGTAGTACTTCCTAATTTGAGGAATAAAAGAAATAGATAACAAAATATGTGCATAGACTCTAATGTTAGTAGTCTGATAAAAGGATTCCATTGAATGAGTAGTAGTGGTGATGATCGGGGCTGAACCATCATTATTGTTTGAATTTAAAGAGAAGCAAGACCAAGATCCTACTTTGCCTGAATTGAAGACAAATGTTCATATGCAAAAACGGATGACTTTTGAACAAGGGGGAGATGTTGTATTGAGATATTAATTTAGTTTGTGTGTACCAAGGGTGATGAACTTCAAGGGAGGATAATGGAGGAAGCTCATAACTCCAGATATTCTATCCATCTGGGTTCAACAAAGATGTATCGCTGCTTGAGGGAGGTTTATTGGTGGAGTAGTATGAAGAAGGGCAACATTGTAGAGTTTGTTGCGCAAGTGTACTAAGTGTCAACAAGTGAAGGTAGAGAACCACATGCTCGGTAGTATGGATCTGAATATAAAGATTCCTAAATTGAAGTGGGAGATGATCAACATAGACTTTATTACTGGTCTGCTGCGATCTCGTTGTCAGCAGTATTCCATTTGGGTGATTGTAGATCAAATGACTAAATCAACCTTTTTTGCCAGTAAAGGCTACCCATTCAGTAGAGGATTATTCCAAGTAGTTTGATTAAGATATAATTAAACTTCACAGAATTCCAGTGCCCATTATATCAGATAGAGATGTAGAATTTACTACAAAATTTTGGAATTCATTCCAAAAAGGTTTGGTTTGAAAGTGAATTTGAGTACTACTTTTAATTAGCAGACTGATGGTCAAGCATAGCTCACTATTAATACTTTATAATATAGTTTGAGGGATTTTTTGATTGATTTCAAAGGTAATTGGGATGATGACTTACCTCTTATTGTGTTTACCAATAATGATAGCTACCACTCTAGCATCTAATAGGCTCCATATGAAGCTCTTTATGTGAGAAGATGCAGTTCTCCTATTGGATGGTTTGAGGCTAGTGAAGCTGTATTTATAGGACCATACTTAGTTCATCAAGCTATGGATAATGTAGGAGTTATTTAATAAAGGTTGAAAATAACGTAGAGTCGTAAAAGATCCTTTACTAATGTTAGAAGAAGGGACTTAGAGTTTGAAGTACATGATTTGGTATACTTAAATGTTTCAACCATGAAGGGTGTTATGAGATTTGGTAAGAAGGGAAACTCAGTTCTAGGTATATTGGTCCTTACATAATATCCAAGAGGATCAGTAATGCGGCTTATGAGTTGGAGCTACCACATGAGTTACCGCCGGTAATTTTGGTATTTCATATTTGAAGAAGCGCATGGGTGATCCATCACTTGTCATACCTACTAAAGATATTGGTATTAAGGATAACTTATCTTATGAGGAGATTCCTATTTAGATCCTAAATCGTTAAGTTCACAAATCGAAGATCAAGGAAGTAGCATCAATCAAAGTTGTATGGAGAAATTAGTTTGTTGAGGAAGCTACGTGGGAAGATGAGGAGGACATAAATAATAGGTACCCACATCCCTTCCATTTTAGAGAAATTCTAAATGAAGGTACTAATTCTTTTCTTGGTATTTACTTTAAGTTGACTTGTTGTGTTTACATTTTTCTTATAGGGTGTTTGATCTGGATGTTAGATGTTGCACCTTATCCTGCTAAGAGTAATCTAATTCAAGGACAAATGTTCCTAAGGGGGATATATTGTAACACCCCGCTATTTGAAAAACTTGAAATTAGAAAGAATCATTTTTGGAAACAATAACAAAATCTGAAATTTGGCAAGTATGAGTATTGGGTTAACTTTAATCACCATAACTCCTGGTACAGGATGAGTTAGTTAGTCTAAAAGGTATAAAATGAAAGTTATTTAACATATCTTTCCAAAGCCACCGAGTTTGCTAATTTTCGAGTTCGTATGAAGGAGATATGCCTATTTGAAGTTGGGCTGTCTGGATAAGAAAAGTCAACCAAATTGTAGAGGGGTATTTTGGTCTTTTAATTACCAAATCAATTTATTTATTTTTTTAGTAATTTATTTGGGGTCAATAATGGGTTATTTAAGTATACGCAATTAGAAATTATGCTAGGGCTTTGATAGAAGAAAAAGAGGAGATAAGAGGAGGCTTTCTTGAAGGTTTCTTGCGGAATTTAAGTGGTTTCGCCAAGTTCCATAAACAATTATGATATTTTCATAGTATTGAGTTCGTTCTCACACACCAATAATGTTTACTTCAGAGAAATTTGTTCTAGAGAGTTGAAAGTTTGATGATCTTGAATTGTCTTCTTGAATTTTGCTTTCGTTCTTGAAATTTGATGGGATTGTTGAGTTCTTGATGGAATCATGTCGATTATAGATTCTTTGAGGAGTACATTTTTGCTTACATGTAGTGGGTATCTGAATATAAAAAGGCTTGAGAAAAGGCAAATCGGGGTTAGAAAATGAAGAAGAAAAAAATCTGGCAGAATTTGGGTAGACGCGGACCTGTTCCTCATAAAAGGAAAATTTTCTTCACGCATTGTGGAGACGTTTAGGATCCCTTTGGCTAAAAATTTATTTTTCAACCAAATATTAAAATGCATCTCCGCATCCCGAATTTGCTTCTTGACAGTGATTTCTTTATCTTTTCTGATGCTTAACTATATAAAAACACTCCTAAGCATCACAAAATCATTCCTATCACAAATCAAAACCTTGGTTTCATAAATCAAATTCAAGTTAGAGTTTAGAGTCAAGTCTCGATTATTCTTCGAGAAAATTTTCAGAAGTCTTTTACAAATCTTTTAAACTTGTTTTAAGACTTAAGCATTGATGTTGATAAAAAGTACAGTCGATTTCATTTTATTTAAAATGTTATGTGAGGACTATGTATTCCCAAGGAGTAAATGTTTTTACATTTAAGATGAGACGAAGCACCGATTTCTAAATGAGTTTTCATGAGTAGTTTTGATTTCATCTCTTTTAAGATAATAAGTTTTTGAGTAATATTCTCAAACTACTGAGAAAGAGTTACATTTTTAAACATATGAGATGAGTATATTTTTGAAGTAGTATTGAACATCTATATGGGGACAAATTCATAATAACTCAAGTCTCCTTAAACCATGCAGCCAACATGGGTAGAAAGATTCATACTTTTAGATGATTCTTCAATAATTTTAGCATAGAATAGTGGATCCACTTAGTTTAGGCGTTCTATATCCTGACAAGTTATAGGACAGTTCGAAAAGTGTGGGCAAGACACTGTATCATCACATAGCTCATATAATGGTTGTTAGTTAGAGAAACTCCCACAAAATTATATTACATTATTATATATGCAAATTGAGTTGCTACTTACTCTTTAAATGCTTTATATAAAATGCATATTTTCTTTTTTATATTTCTGCATTAAGTTAAGTATTCATGAGTTGATTAAAACTTAGATAAGTATTTCTTAGATATTCCAGTCAAGCATATGGTTTTTTTAGAATTCTCCTTACATGCTTGTAGATTCAATGTACTTATGTCATTTAGCGTGCATCATGTTATGATGCAGATATATGTATCTAGGATAAACATCCAACACTTCGTTGATCTAGTTAAGAATTTCAAGTCATTGGTGAGCCTCCTTACTTTACGGAGGATCCCTTCATTATTGATTTATAATTTCATTTGTTAGGATTATCGGGGGTCTTGTCCCGGAATCAGTCATAGTATTAGAGGCTTGATAGACACATGACTATAGTTCTTTAGTCTTTGCATTTCAGGTGCTTTGTTATAAGACTTGAGTTGCCACTTTGGCTAGTTGAATGTTTATTTTCTAAGACATTCTAAGTTATTTTGAGATAGTTGAGTAAAATTGCATTTGTTTTCCTTTATTAATTCTAAAAATCTTCAATAGAGAGTTTAGCAGACCAACGATATTCTTGGGCCAATCATGGTTCTCGAGTGCCAGTGGGTGCCTAGGGTGTAGGCTCGGGGCATTGCATCTAACCCTTTATTATCTACTGTTTAATAAACCAGTGTCACCAATGTGACCGTCATCATAATGTACATTATTTTCTACACTTTTAACTATAGAACTATACAAATCTGTCTCACTTAAGTTCCTCTTCTTCAAATTTTTTATACATATAAATCGTGTCACATGGAGAGAAGAGAAATTCAAGGATTTTATAAAGTTCAAAGTAAGATATCTTAAGATATGTCCCCGTGAAGATGATTCTCAAATGATCTTATCTTTTCATTTTGCTTACAATTCTGATTCTCTAAAATTCCGTTACTTGGCAGGCCCACATGTTGATGGCCATTTTTATTAGTGGGAGAATTACCAATAACGTTCGAGTTTCTACTAATTGAGGTTCCCTTATGGTTTGTTTTGATATTGTATGAGGACACTAGCTAAACCTTCATGTTAGGTTTCAATATACGATAAATAATTTTAATGATATGTTGTCGGAGGCATAGTACGTATCTTCTATAGGTCAAACTAAACCTAACCTTTTCAATGTGAACATAGAAATATACGTGAAAAAGAACTAAAATTATTAAAAGTTCAAATATATTATCTAATTGTGAACATATAGTTTCAAATGTACAATGAGATTAACATTAAGGATCTTAAAGACTTAAAGGTTGAACTTATCTAGTTTAAGTCATAAATCTTATATTCGTCTACGCATCGATGTTATAATTTTTATTTTCAATTTCTAGTAAGCAACCGTGAACATATTATAATGAGAAACTTCTAAAGACCCACAAAACGTAACACTCCACCATTTACTTTTTCAGACAACAAAACAATAACTTTATGTACATTTTATAGGAAAAAATAACTTAGCAGGATACTCAAGTTTTAGAAAAAGAAATATTGTTTTAACTTTATACTCCACTAAATTTGCCTAAAATTTAAGGGCATTTTTGGAATAAAAGATTTACTTAGAGAAATGTGAAAAGAAAAACTTTGAAATATTTTGGAATAAGAGAGAGTTATACATCGTTATCAGATACTATACACTTATAACGATTTACATGCACGTGTTTACATCAAATTATGTGAATTTAGACATAGATATGCATACATTTGTATTTACATAGAAAGCACATAAGTCTGGAAATTAAGATAATTAATTCAGAGCTTATATCAAATCATAAATGAAGTATTATAAAATTTTGCATGTCTGTAAGTATGTTTTATGTTGTAAATACATACACAATCATGATTTATTTATAGTACAAGGATAGAAAAAAAATCCAGTGCAAATAACATTGCAAACTGAAGAATATATATGAATAATTATATCAAGAACAATAAAAAAAAAGTATTCAAAATCTACATTAGATGTCAACAAAAATCAAAGATTTTGTAGATCATCTATCCAAACCATGCAACATGAGTACTTAGTTCTGTTTAGTTTCGAAAACGAAAGAAAAAACATCCAAGTTACTAAACAGAAAAAACCAAAAGACCATTATTTTTCTAAGTTTTTCTGGATTAAAATATCTAACATCTTTCTAAGTTTTGCTGAACTTTCTTGAATTTTGCCAAAATAACATGGTCTAGAAAGATCCCACCGAAGTCAGTTCAGTGGGTCTGTAAAGTTGACTAGTTATAGTGGAGTTACAAAGGAATGCACGAATTCTCAATATAAAATAGAAAATAACAAGCACTTTCGTCTTGAAGATGGGGCCACTGTTCTAGATCTTATTCCACTCTTTGGGGCAATCAATATGGTATATATTGTTGGATTTTAAAAATGTGTGAATGGAAAAGGAAGAGTTGCGACTTGACTTTTATAAAGAGTTGTGACTTTTATGAAATAGTATGACTTTTATGAAAAGTTGTGACTTTTATGAAAAGTTGCGACTTTTATGAAAAGTTGTGACTTTTATTGAAAGTTATGACTTTTATGAAAGGTGACGACCTTTATGAAAGATTGTGACTTTTCCAAAGGTTTGTGACCTTTCCGGTAAGGCACAATAAGAACCTTTTCGCACTATCCTTTGTTTTCTATAAATTGAGGGATTTCCTCTCATTTTAAATAGAATTTAATGGACTTCTTCTTCAACTACTAAATCTAGAATTCTAAGTGTACTTTACTGCCGTTGAGTGGTTCGCTGACACCGGAGTTTTTGGTATCTATATTCTGGTGATTGAGATCATTTTACCCAGGGAGGTAATATTCCAAATCAAACCTCGGATACTATAGGGGAATAATTTCCTTAAGGGGACACTGTGAATTCAGTGGACTTGATTTTTTTCCTATTAAAGTTTTTCCAGATTCTGGTACGTGTTTTACAAACATTAGATTTGTGAATTAATTTTAGTTCTTCTATTCTTTTGTTCTTCATTGGTTCATTAAACTTGGTAACTTCGTGTTTATGCAAAGTTTGTTGGAATCAGTAAGAATCCTTAGATACATATTAACAACAATTCTTCATTAAGAAAAATATTTCGTATATTTTTTTTTCTGTTTCTGATTCTAGTGTTGCTACTAGTTTTAATTTTTTGTTGGTGAAAATGTTCTTAAACTTTGTTTTCTTACAAAGGTGTTCAAAGTTTTGTTCTACGTATGTTTGGAATACAAGATGAACAACAATCTTAAGGAAATTATTATTTTGCTAGTATTCTTTTGTATTCTATTGATTGAGAGAATCTGATAATGGAAGTAGAAGATAAATGCATTACTTCTCCATAATTCGTTGCTTTGTTTTAGCAAAGTCGAAGTGAGAATGTAACAATTTTTTTTTATGGTATTCCGTTTAAAGATTACCAGGTAACCTTCTTATTAAATTATCTAAGGAGGAAAATAGTATCTAAGAGTAATCATCTTTGATTTTTTATTTTTTTATTATGTGTATCTTTGGAAAAATATTTTCAAACCATATGTTGTGGAATGAATTTTACTTCGTAGATATTGTTGCTTTTAAAATTCTTTAGTTTGCAAAAAATGAGAGATGCATATTTTTGTTTGATAAAATAGTATGTCAAATTGTTATAGTTGGAAGACTATTTGATAAGAAAAACATTTCTATGTGAAAGAATATGTGTTATTCTGTTTGGAGAATTTTTTTTTTTTGTAGTTTTGTACTCCATGAGAAATGTTAGTGTGTCTGATTTTTGTAGACTAAGAACTTTTGTGGTTTTATACTCTTGATAAATTGGACTCTGCAGTTGGTTTGAAGAATATGAAAACTTCACATAATAAGTCAGTGTTGTACTTTTGATTTTCTATAAACTTCAATGTAACATAGAAATATATTGTACAATCTTGTTTTGTCCTTATTGTTAATATTTAAAATACTAAGTGGCATGTCTATTTATGATAGAGAAAAAATACCAGTAACTTAGAATTTGTGATTTTGTGTCTCTATGGAATGAACTTTGACATTGTGTAAACATTGTCAAAGAGAATTGCAGCACTATAATTCTTTCGTAGAATAATGTTTCCAACATTAAAATATGTGGAAAAACTATTTTCAAATACTTGAAAAATATTTTTGAGATTACATTTGAAATGTGGGGGTTATTTGCTTATGATTAGACTTGGTGTCTAATTTAACTTTGGAACAAAAGATATGAAATTCAATGATACTTTTGTATTATGTTATACCCACAAAATTCTTGGAGTATATTTTGTATTGTGGTTGTTGAGTTTCTCTATTACTAGTATATAGTGTGACTAGTATGAAACATCTAAATTATATATATAGTTGTTCAAAATAATTGGTTAATAGTCATTTGTTATGCTTTTGTAAAAATAACCTTTCGACTATATTGTCTTTATTGAATCCGATGAAACTTTGTTCATGGGTAGTTCTAGAACAATCATATTGAAAGTTATGAAAATGTCCTTCTGAAAAGGACATTTGACGGTCTAAACAATGTTTGTATCACACAAAATTGTAGGAAATAGGAACAAAATATTAGTGAGAAAAAAGCTACCTCGCGAAGACATTTTCGAACTCAATATTCTTATTTGTTCTTACTTGCTTGAGTCAATGTTTGTGAAATGAACACTTGGGGCATGTCAATTACAAAACCTTGTAAGGAAAACTGATCAACTTAGACGTTTTGCCTAACTTTGAGTGCAATAAATGATAATGTCAAGTTTTTGTGGAATCTAAGTATGTTAAGCATTCATATAAATCTGTTAAAAGGAATTCTAATCCCTTAGAATTGATTTACACTAACATTTGTGGTATGAAATTATCACTATCTAATGGTGGAAAAAAGTATTTGTTACTTTTATTGAGAATTGCATTAGAAATGACTATGTCTATTTGCTAAATGGTAAGGATAAAGCATTAGAAATTTCTAGACAATGTAATATCGAAGTTGAAAATCAGTGTGACAAAAATATATAAGAAGTGATTAGAATGGAGAGTATAAATTTCATTGTGCAGAAATATGTTTGGAAAGTGAAATATCAAACTACTGCCATATTCACCTCAATCTAATGAAAAATCGAACATTGAAAGAAATGATGGATGCATTATTTTTAAGTTCGGGTTTACACAAAACTTGTGTGGAGAAACTATCCTTACTGCAAAAGGGATCAACAAAAAGTTTTGTTCTTTTAGAAAGAAAGCGATTTTGTTTGATCAGAATACAATCTTTTCCATATGAGAAATGGAAAGAAAGGAAATCCAACTTGAAATATTTCAAAGTGTGGGGGTATCTAGTCAAAGTCCAAGATCCTATTCCTAAAATAATTAAAATAGGATCTATGACTGTGGACTGTAAAATTAGACATGAGAAGTCTAGAGAAGGGTCTAAAAGGCCTAAGAAATGAAAAGGATAATGTACTTAATAAAGGGATTCAGAGGCTTAGTAAAATGTTAAAGGACATTTACTTCCTTCGAATATGATTTTGTAACATTTTCTGTGTCTTCTGTAGGCTCATCCTTTGGAAATATGGTGTCAATAAACAATATTGAAAGTTAATTGATCTTCTTCAAGTTTGGGTTCAAAATGAATCTTTAGAAGGAAAAATAACAGTTGATGGAACTGTTGAAAAATATAAAGCAACACTTTGTGTCAAAGGATTTAAGAAAAAAATAAGATTTTGATCTTGTCGATATATACTCGTTAGTAATTAGAATTACATCCATTCGGATGCAAAAAAATTATTACTGTGGTATATGACCTCCAAATTCATCATATGAATTTGAAAAGAACTTTCTTAAATCTAGAATTGGAGGAAGAAATTTACATGGAACAATCTGAGGGTTTTGTGGTACCTGGTAAATAAAAGAAAGTATGTGAACTTGTTAAGTCACATTATGGAAGCACAAAAACAATGACATAATTCAATCAAACCATGTCGGCAAATGGATTGAAGAATGATGGAAGTGATAAATGTGTTCACATTAAAATCATAAGGTCATTGTTTGTTTGTATATTCGTGATATGTTGATCATCAATAGAGACACTAATGACATAAATGCTACTAAATGTATGCTATAACGCAAGTGGAATGAAAATTATTGGAGTTGCTAATGCGATCTTAGATTAAGAATTCGTAGAACTCCATCATGTTTAGCATTTTCATGGTCTCATTGCATTGAAAAGGTAC
This sequence comes from Solanum pennellii, assembly GCF_001406875.1. Classification (NCBI taxonomy): domain Eukaryota; kingdom Viridiplantae; phylum Streptophyta; class Magnoliopsida; order Solanales; family Solanaceae; genus Solanum; species Solanum pennellii. The sequence goes on along the minus strand of NC_028646.1, from coordinate 42,951,090 downwards.
TTAACTAGTTCAAATATTTGAATGTCAATATTGTCAAGTGTCCAAAAATGTGAGCTTTGCATTTCAAAAGAGTGAAAACAAAAGTGACTCACAATTGGATTGTGCTAGATTTTTGGGAACCATTATGTATATCATATAGTGTGTGCTATCAGATATAGCATTTGTTATTTTAAACTGAGTCGGTTCACAAGTGTTCAAAATAAATTCATTAGATGACAATAAATAGAGTTTTGGAGTATTTAAAATAATACTTAAAACTATATCTTGAATTATAACAATATCAAACTATATTGAAAGATATAGTGATGCAAATTGAATCATCGGAAGAAAGAAGTGAAATTCACGATTGGATATGTATTTACTATTGGTAGAGGAGCAGTCTCTTAGAAATATTTCAAAAAAGAGACATGTATTGCTAGCTCTACAATGATCTTTGAGCAAGGTGCTCTAGATAAGGTCGGTGAATAAGTTAAAATACTCAAGAATTTCTTAATAGGTATTCTATTTTGGCCCAAACCATTGGCATTAGTATGCATACACTTTCACAGTAGAGATGCAATAGGTAGGACATGAAGCATGACGTATAACGGAAAGTCTCGTCATATACGACATAGACATGATACTGTTAGAAAACTACTCTCTAATGGAATATCAGAATTGACTATGTAATGTCAAAGGATAATGTGTCGGATCCACTTACAAAAAGGCCTAACTACAGAGAAAGTTAAAAGATCATCTAAGGGAATGAATTTACGACTTAGGACAAGTCATCATGGCGGTAACTCTATCTAGCAGACTGGAGATCCCACGAGCAAGATTCAAGGAGAAAAACAAAGTTGTGAATGATGGTTCAGCATTGTTAATAAAATCAATCCATTCTCATGATGACGACAATGCTCATGGACAAGGATACAACATTAAGACTTGTTAATGATTTAATAAATCTTAATGGTTTTAATTATTTGCTAAGTTTGGCAGAGTTGACCAAATAGTGTATCTGCGTGATAACACGGTTAGAAATCACCTATGTGAGTGTGAAGTGTAAGCCGCTTCAAAGAAGATGATTGTCAAAACCCCATCTCTCTATACACTCATGAAACCAGGAGGTGTTCATGGCTAAAACGAACACAAGCGTAAGAACCATAAATGGTAAAGGGTTAATTGTTTGACATATGGTTGTCTAGGTATACACAAAAGTTCGACGGTTCAAAGATATCGCATCTACCGATTGACCGAGTATATCCGACATATGTTCACTACGGAAAGTCCAAGGGGAAACCTACTTATGCAGATGCAATTAATCCTTGCTTGTAAAGTACACATACTTGTCCGTTTCTTTGTCTTCGAGCCGTTCCCCATTCATGCGGGGGATTGTTGGATTTTAAAAAGGTGTGAATGGAAAATGAAGAGTTGCGACTTGACTTTTATGAAGAGTTGTGACTTTTATGAAATGTTGTGACTTTTATGAAAAGTTGTGACTTTTATGAAAAGTTGCGACTTTTATGAAAAGTTGTGACTTTTATGGAAAGTTGTGAACTTTATGAAAGGTGACGACCTTTATGAAAGATTGTGACTTTTCCAAAGGTTTGTGACCTTTCCGGTAAGGCACAATAAGAACCTTTTCGCACTATCCTTTGTTTTCTATAAATTGAGTGATTTCCTCTAATTTTAAATAGAATTTAATGGACTTCTTCTTCAACTACTAAATCTAGAATTCTAAGTGTATTTTACGACGTTGAGTGGTTCGCTGACACCGGAATTTTTGGTATCTATACTCTGGTGATTGATATCATTTTATCCTGGGAGGTCATATTCCAAATCAAACCTCAGATACTAGAGGGGGATAATTTCCTTAAGGGGACACTGTGAATTCAGTGGACTTGATTTTTTTCCTATAAAAATTTTCCAGATTCTGGTACGTGTTTTACAAACTTTAGATTTGTGAATTAATTTTAGTTCTTCTACTCTTTTGTTCTTCATTGGTTCATTAAACTTGGTAACTTCGTGTTTCTGCAAAGTTTGTTGAAATCAATAGGATTCTTTAGATACATATTAACAACAATTCTTCTTTAAGAAAAATATTTCGTATATTTTTTTTCTCTTTCTGATTCTAGTTTTGCTACTAGTTTTAATTTTCTATTTGTGAAAATGTTCTTAAACTTTGTTTTCTTACAAAGATGGTCAAAGTATGGTTCTAATTATGTTTGAATACAAGATGAACAACATATATGGCCACAATCAATTCTTGCAGGGTCCTCCCTATCAAAATTCTCCTCCTAAGACACCAAAAAATCTTTAAATTAACTATGAACTTCATCGATAATCATTGTTAACTTGTTCATAGATAATATTTCTTATAATAACCCGTCACTAGCTTTCCTTATGTTTCAGTATTTCCCCACTGACTTTGAGACCCTTGGTTTTTTTTTTATTACAGCTATTATCACATGCCATTTCTATAATATCATGGGAAGGTTGAGTCTCAAGATACTTGCATTAACTCTATGTCCTCTTAAGGTAGTCTTTAAATATCAGATTCAAAGAATGGTATTATGGAATATTTACTAAAGTGAATTTTTCAATGAATCAACCTTTGACTACTTGTATTTATATTTATGATCTATTATTTTATAAAGCAGTCCCTCCAATGTTACCTTCATCACAATGTACATCTTTCTCTCTTATGTTCCTCATCTTAAAGAATATTCCACTTCTACACTACATAGAGACACAATGCAACCTAGATCTTGTCTGACTCGCTCTCTCTTCTTACATCTACCTTTTCCCACGGACTTTGAAACCCTTGATTTCTTTTATTTCTTACAGTCGCTATCACATCTCTCTTGTATAATATGTGGAGTGGAAGTTGTGTATTATAATTCTGGCATTAACTCTATTTCTTCTTAATTATGGGAGTTTGTAATATCACATCCAAAGAATGTCTTTCTGGAATATTTTTCTAAAGCCAAATTATTCAATGAACCAACATTTTGTTGCTTGTGCTTATATTTATTTATTACCTTTTCGGATCCTGTGCCTAGAAATTTTACCTTTTTAAAAAAGCAACAGAATCTATCAGAGCATTCTTTGATTTTCTTGGAGTCTTTCATTCTTTATAACTCGAATTCCTTCACCTCCAGGATCCAACTTATTCTTTCTTTAGATAATTTCAAATTTCATTTGGTGATATGAGAAACATAATTCTGTTGAAAATAATGGGTTGAGACAAAAACATAGTTGCTTTAGCCGGGAATTCATGATTTTCTTTACCATGTGATTCATGATTTGCACTTTGGTGGGAATATTTTGAAGAGTTTTAATTTCCTCTTCCACAAATTTTTTAAGGACCTCCTAGTAAGTTTCCATTATCATAAATCAGAATTGGTAATTTTATCACCAAAAGCACATGAGTCATTCGTAAAAACCTATTTTGTAAATCCATCTACACTCACATGTTCCTTCAGAAAAATAGCTCTAAATTAGAACTATCAGTTTTTGAAAGAAAAGAAATGCACGGAGATAAGAATGGAAGAAAACTTGAATGATAAATTTTTATTGTAGTACAAAACTTTATATTATTGACTAACAAAACACAAGTATTTACACACTCAAAACAAAACTGAAATAGAAATCAACTCCAAAATACTAGGTCTCTAACTTAATAGAACTATTGTAGCAAAAATATATGTAGTTCTAAATAAAAGATTCAACAGATATAAAAAAAGATTTCAAGGACTTCCATATTAAACCTCATATGTATAACTCTTAAACTTCTGCATTATTGTCTTGAAGTTACATCGTGAAAGCTTGAATAGTGTTCATATCAGCTCTATGATGCTTTTGAGTAATCTCTAGGAGAGAAGGCCATGTGAAGTAAGGATATAGTTGAGGTTTTTTGTAGTCCACCAATTCAGTTGGTGGATTCACCACCTTATCTTTGTGAGGATAAAGAGAGAAAGCAAGTTATTTTGTAGGAGTCTAGTTGTTAACCACTACTTTAAGCAAACAACTCTTGTATCTACCATTTTATAGCACCTCCAATACGCCAAACACCAAATATGTTATATTCATGTTGTACGAGTAATAATTAATGATATATATCATTTCTCCTCACGTGGAAATATCTTATACTATTTTCCACCTATAAATGTATTATTTGTCTAATTGAGTCTGTTTACATTATTTGCATGTTATAAATAATACATTAGCTTATTATATATCTAGTGTGTAAATTTTCATACCATAAACGTGTTGCCTATGTTAACCACATATCTATTAAAATTTTGATGGATGGAATACCATTTGTTGTCCACAAAAACTGGAAGTCCAATAATGCAATCTTGATGGAGAAAGTTTAATGGGGTTGGATCGTAGTGAGACCTTGTTTCGAAGGTGAGTTCTGGTTTGTGTCACGTGGGATAGTAGTTGAGTCTCATTATGAATTCATTGTGTTTGAAAAACTCTTTAAAGTTGTTTTTGTGTACACTTACGATCATCCCTAAGAGTTCCATGATCCTAAGAGAAAGTGTACTCATGGAATTGGAATATTATTGATAAAAGTTCTTGTGTAATTAAAGTTAAAAAAGGTTAATTCATTTATATAACAAAAAATAGAAAAAATAGATACTCTTTTTGTTTCAATTTGTTTTTTTCTGATTTTGATTTGACATGAAGTTTAAGAAAGTAAAAAAAGACTTTTGAATACAATAGTTTTAGACAAAACATAAGTAGAATGTACAAGAATATCATTTAATTTAGTGGTCTTAAACTTGTCTTGCCAAAACAGGAAAAATATGTTTTTGAAACATACCAAAAAGAAAAGTACGACAAACAAATTGAAAGAGAGTACTTACATAGAAAATTTTCCATACCCGAGATCGTTAAAACTTTCACCCAATAACCTTTGGAAATACTCTTCAACTATGTTCGATGAGTCTTCTTTCGCAGAGTATCGTAAAGAGAGTCTCTTTCAAAGGCAACTTCGCAGAAAACCTTCTAGTAAAGCTGCTGGCATTGCCACAATGCATATCAATTTTCCTTTGAGCTTTTTGTTTTCTCAAAGAGAGGCATGCAAAACAATGTATCCATGTAACGATGAACATTGGAGATGAGATTGGCATCAACTCTGTGGTTCACTACAAGAAAGAAACCACGACTCCTACACGCTTCATCAACAAGCCTAGATTCATATTGGGGCGCGACAGAGTAACCAATAAGAAACACTGTAATTCAATAAGGGGAAGATGAAGTACTTGTGCTACATAACAAGGCTTGTCGTTATTTGACAATATATATATTGTGTCGAAATTTTGGACTCATTTTTCATATGGGATGGATAAAAAATAAATGTTTTTCCTCAAAAAGAACATGAGAGTTCCATTTGTGATCATACTATCGTTGGTAATTGTAAGCAAGAGTTCTATTTTTCTTTCTTGTGCAATACGTCATAATGGGGAAAAGGAAGTAGAAGTAGTTCTTTGCGAGGAGCCAAAATTTAGGATTATATAGAATTTAAGGATGCATAAAATTTTTATAGAGGTTCATATATTGTTTGAATTAGATTTTAAAGAAGAAAACACTTTCAACTATATATTTTACCATATATTCCTTAAAAAGTTCTCAACTGTTTAAAACGGGTCCGAACAGTTTGTTGAGAAGGGCTTAATAGTGCTTAAATTTGTGAATGGAGAGTTTTCTTATATTTTGAATCAAATTTTTTAAAAAGGAAATATTTCTAAAGATATATTTGACCATAGATTTCAAGTCAGAGTTTGAAAATTTTTCCTTAAAAAGTTTTGAAGTATAAAAATTGGTCCAAACAGTTTGCTAAGAATGACTGAATAATTCATAAATCATAAGTGGAGATATTTAAAGAAATTTTCCGACTTATTTTTCTTAGATAGATTTCCATATATACCTACGAATAACTTATATTATTAAAATAATAACATGGTAAAACATCACCCTAAATTTATATGAATGAGCTTACCAAATATTTTTTTTTAGATATATATTAAAGTACATAAATTATTATTTATTAATGTCACGCCCTAAAATTTCAGATTGTGATGGTACTTACTACGTCCCACAAGTAGGTAATCTTAACACATAGCCTGGAACTAAAAACAGAGGGATACTGCACGGAAGAAAAAAATAATAATAAGAAGGAAAAGGAAAAGAGAGAATCAAATCAGTACAAAATCTTACCCAAGAATTTGTATCAACCGGTACTTGAGAAACTATTAAAAACAAGAGTACAATAATGATAAAATAATACAAAACTATCTCAGTATCCTAATTAAAGACTAGTCCTAGTCCAAAATAGAGGGAGAGTGAGACAACTCCGAATGTGAGGAGCTCAGCTAAATTTCTGAATCCAAGTGCTGCTCCGCAGGAGACCAATATCAACGACTAGAACCCGTACTTTGATTTGTACGGTATAAAAGTGTAGTATTAGTACCAACAAGTAGCACTCAGTAGCAGGGCTGGGCATTTGATTACTTCAGTTCAGTTTGCGAAATTCAGTTCGGTCTTTTGGTTTGAAGTTTGATAAAAATTCTAATCAAAACCGAACTGAAATATATTCAATTTAGTTCGGTTTTTATAGTTTTGGTTTGATTTATTTCAGTTTGTTTTTTTTGGTTTGAGTATTATCCTTATGAGGCTTTGTTTGATCATAAATTAAAACTAAAATTACATCAATTTTAAAAAGAAATAGATTTTCAATGTAATTTTAAGGATTGAGGGCTCTGGCTTCGAGACATCAATAGTCGGCAATGGGAAAAACTTATCAAACTCAAAATGTCGAGATGCAAGAAGCTTATGTAATGGGTTGAGACTTTGTGAATTTAGGCATTTATCTATTCAGAAATTGGGTGACCCTTTTAGTTTACCTTTTAATGGGCTAACATTTGGATTGGGCTGACATTTGGATTGGATTTCTTAAAATTATAAATGTATCAAATAAAATATGTTTTTTCGGTTAACCTAAAAAATAAATAAAATAAAACCTAAAATCGAACCAAAGTACCAAATTTTTAAAATTAAAAATCAAAACCGACAGATTGAATCAAAACCAAAATAAAAAAAAAGTTCGGTCAGTTTTTTTCGGTTTGAACAAATTAACCCCAACACTACGAAGTAGGCATAGGAAGACAGATCTCCAAAGACAAAATAACCATAAACAACATGTAAGAAAGGAACATATATCACATATAACTAATAGAACAACTGGAATATCAACATAAGAAACAAATTTATGCAAAGAACAAAGAGTAAATGAAGCAGATAAAGGAATTACAGGAGAAAGATTGATGTGATAGCCCATCAATCTGAACATGACAAAGCTCTACTAAGGTAGACAAACTAGCCCAAAAGTATACTAACTTAAACAATCATAGATCTAGAGTACGAGCAAAGATGTATATCCCAAACTATACCTGCACGAAATAATAAACAAGGGGAACTACGACAGTATCTACCTTCAAGAAAAGAACAACCCTTCATACTACAACATGCAAGAAAATAATCAAACAATAACCTTTTGCGCCCCTATGTGCTAAGAAGGTGTACAACAAACTAAATCTGTAGGGCCCCCATATGACTAAAAGGTAAGCACAACAATCAATGATGTTGGTGATAGGAAATTCATAATGAATTATAGTTATGAAATAACATCAGTAGTACAATAGTGCCAAGATATATACACCTACCCTTTAGTCTCATAATGGGAGCTAGGACCCATGCACACCTCTTTCTTCTTTTTCAATGGGCCACACAGTCAAAGGAATTTGTGGGGGACTCAGGAGTGTCCATGTCTACCTTCCTGATCCTTATCTTTTGAGTCTTCTAGTATGACTGGAGATAATAAACATAACCATAATAGTATAGAAAGGTCGGGAAACTTCTTGAACAGTAAGGTAAATATGAGCACATGCTAGAGGCCTCAAATCTGTAAAAGTAAATGGATCCCTGATGCCTCTAAATATGCAAATATGAGACCATCCAGAGCTTCTAAAACTCAAATCCATTTGTAAAAATAATAAATGTAGTAGAACCCTCCGCCCCATAAAAGATCAGGTTAAAAAGTAATTGGGGCAAACCCCTACACTCTACAAAGTATGTTGAGTACAAAAATGCATATACTAGGTCGTATAGTGAGTCATGTGATCATGAAAATATCAATGAAATGTATGCCATTACCACAGTCTAATCAACACATTCACCATCACAAATAGTATAGATATCAACCATCTTCCTTATAGAGTATAAAAACTAACATGGGATCCAGCTAGTCCTCGACTAGTAGAGAAAACCCAATCCGAGAACAACTTCATAATGAAACTATAAAATATAAGGATAAAATAAAACTTATTTAAAGGTAGTAACGGCAACGAGTACCCATAAGGTACCCATAAATAATTTAAGGAGATTAAAAGTACTAAACTATAGGGACAAGTAAATAATCACTACTAAACAAAGGATTTAACAATTCTATATAGAGAAAGACTCGGGAAGGAATCAAAGATAAGGATAAGGGAGATAAACCTAACCTGCCCCACATAATCCCTACTCACATGCAATAAATGCTAAAAATCATCTAAGAAAGCTCAATCAAAGAACAAGTTGACCGTTGCCTATCTCGAAGCTAAACATGCGTGCTTTTAAATAATTGAACTAGGACACCAAAATTGCCATAATTTGAGATGGAACCAAAATCTAGTTGAATGAAAAAGAGGGAGCCATACGAAAAATCTCAATTTGACTCTATTTATAGGTCCTGAACTTTTTGCAACATATTTTTCAAAAGATGAGACACAATTCGATGCTTGAAAAGGGAGAAAACAACCAATGCAATGAAACACCATAAAAAAGCAAGAAAGAGGGCTGGGCATCCTCTTTCTAGAAGAATGTACCTCGAATAGTCCAACCCGCAACAATTCCAATAACGAACAAGATGGTTCTCGAATAAATCAAATCAGAGCTTCATCGCTCAAGATATTGAATTTTTAAAAAAGGGAAACAAATGAGATTTAATCTTAGTGATGTTCGCAAAAGCGGCTAAAGCAACTCACACCTAAGAGGGGCCAACACCTTAAGCGACTCTTGTCCCCTGGTGCTTTTTGATTATGCGATCAAGGATCAGCAAAAGCGAGTGCACCCAGCAGCTAAAACCAGAAAATTGTCTTGATGTTCCCAAACATTGAACAAGCCCTCGAAATTCATTTATAGCCCAAAAAACTTAAACCTGAAGCACAAACCACTTTGAACGATATCTCAAAATCAACGGAATCAATTAAACAACCATGCAAACAAATTTCATCAAATTTTTAAAAAATTCAAAAAATTAACAAAGAAACACAAACAAAATGCTAAAATCTAGAAACTCAAAATGAAAACCTCGGGAACTAAAACAAAAGTCATTCTATACCACACTTGGCATTTCGAAGCTTACTACACTAATGGAATTGGATTCGGAGCATGTTTATCGAGAAAGTTTCCCAAAGTCAAACATTAGGTAAAAGTTTAAAACTAAAATGCCTAATCATACCAACTCCAAATGGAAGCCTTGAAACCCAAACCAATCATCACACTAGACAAATATTGCCCTTTAAGATGTTATGAAACTGACAAAATTCTTATCCGCCACCACAATATCTAGATGTTGACTAAAGTTTACTCTTTCAACCTTAAAGTCTGCAAAGTAAGAAATTTGCACCAAACCCAACCAAACATCTTAGGAAGCATGCCACCAAACGAAGCATCACACCAAGGCCAGAAGGAAGCTACAGAAAAGGGAAAATAGTAAAAACATGTGAAATAGTAGAAATGACCCCCGAGGATCAGTATATTAAATACCACAATGAGGGACTTTGGTCCTCTAAAGTCTAGGAAATGAAAAAACATATGGTCTCCAAAAATAAGGAAACAATGCCCCTAGGTTTGACAAATCTATAGATACCCTCTTGATTCACGGAACACCAACTCAGAACTCAGGCTACTAGGAAATGCATGAATCCACGACATTAATCCAAAATTCAAAGTGCAACCTAACTCTTTCCTTTGATAGTGCCTTCCGTTAACCCTAAAAAAACTCAACTGAACGCATCTGAATAAAAGACAAGAGAAAATTCCCAATATCACAAGTAGGATTATGCGATTCCAACTCCAAAACCAACACCTCCTAGACATCACAGATTTTCTTCCAATATGAAACCTTAGCAATAATTATAAATGCCTTATAAATATTTCCCACATAAACATGCAACTAAACTAAGATAAACTCCAACAATAATCTTTTTTAGATGATCATATTAGAATATTGAAGTAATGTGGAGATTAAAGTTAGTTGCAATAGAGATAAATGCTATTAAACCATGAATCTCACAACGAATTAGAATATAAGAAACCTTCATATTATAAGAAAAAATGAGCTGATACATTAAGGAAAATCACATCCAATATATCAATATCAACATAGAAAAACCGAACCACCGCAAAATAGCAACAATAAAACATATATACCTCGTATCCTGAAACGAGTAAACAATGTCGACCCACGAATTAATTTGACTCCACCTTGAAGGTGATCCTTTCTAATAGATCCCAAACTCTAGCAAAATCAAAATTAAGAAGCTAACAATGAACACCACCATATATAACTCAATTCATAAGCATGACTTCTTATGTAACACCCCTAAGATATTAGACCATGATTTACATGTTGATACATCATTGCTTGATAACTATAAGGTGTTTTATTCTCATTTTAGGAACTTGACATTTTGTTATAATTGTAAATGTGCCTAACAAAAGTGTTATGGCAATTTAAGGTATTCTACGGGGGTATTTATGTAAATTGACTAATTAGAATTAAAAGTAAATTGGAAGTATTGACATCAAGTAGATTCATATAGGTGTATATGTATGCATTTTGGGCAGCACACAAGATTTTGGGCAGCACCTTTTGGTGACATCTGTCAATGTGATCAGGATCATTTGTGTAGCTATATATTTCACACGTCCTCTTATGAATTTTCGTATAACTTGAAGTATAGGAACCTCAAAACATTATCTAAAGTTTCTTTCTTTAAAATAAAGAGAAAATCTAGCTCCATTTGGCTGGAATTCGACACACACACTTCATCTTTGTAAGTGATAAATAATTTATTTTAATTCTGGGTAGTGTTTTGGAGTTTAATCATATCTCGTTCAATATAAATTTATTTACACTGAGTAAATATTATTTTGAGACATAACTCATAAATCGACAACTCTTATGGTTATGAAGAACTCTACTTTTGCTGTTATGGATTCGCCATATGGGACGCACATAGGAAAAGTTTTGTATAGCTTCTGGAATTAAAAATTATGTCTGTTCAATTGTTAGTGTTTTGATTATATCTTTTAGCACAAAACGTATTTTGAGGTAATTCTTGATTATATGCAAGTTTAATAGATGTACCGACATATTTTATGAAGGATATAATGCCCATTTTTTCCATTTTCTCTTATTAATCTTAATTGCAAAAAAAGACAATAAGCTGGCCGAAATCACTATATTGGTAGCAATAGTTGTATTTGTAAAGGTTAAGAATACTTGTGATGGTTACCCTATTTTAATTCGACATTCTTGAGATACTAGGAACTACAAAAGTTATTTAATTGCATTTTAAAGGTTGTATATACTCGTGATCAAGTTGAGGACCTTGATTCGTTGGTTGATCTACAGTTGAACTTTTGAAGTCATGTTGGACTGTTTCTTTGCTAAAGTGTTGATGTTCGTGTATAAAATTGTACTTGTACTATTTTTACCTGCTGGTTTATCTGAAAGTTTATTTTGGTATCTTGGTTACCTCTTGTCACTTGGCATTTTCGTGATGTTCCCGTTTAAGACGTTAAAGCCTCTTGTGTAACTCACCCTCTTGTAGGGTTTGTTTGATCACTTAACCATCTTGACTCTGGATTTTTAGTTCGTCTTAAGTAAGTGAGTTGTCCATTTATTGTACGACCTAGAAATCCAATTTTAATATGGTTTCCGGTTCTCCTGTTTACTGGGCTTTGACCCTTCTTGATATAGGGGGTCGAACCGTCTTGATAACTGCTCGTGCTTGGTGTGACGACATGATATCAGTATGTCTTCATTAATCTCTTTTAAACGTCGCAAGTATTAAATTAGGTTTCTTGTAAGGTTGTAGTATCTTTCCGAAAGAATCGCTACATATTAAACCTCTGACACAACCCATGAATAACCTTTGCAAAACCAAGAATCACCATTAAAGATAGAAGTCATTCTTGCGTTGTTGAATATCCCCATAACCAAGAACTAGAACAATTATATCTAAACATTAGTAACCCATGATTGGGAATAGTAGACACCCTCGCTCAAAAGATACTCCTCTTCGCTGACTGTCAATGGAATATAATCAAATTTCTTAATAGTACCTGCTAACCCCTAAAAAATACAACCATACATGAAATGCCACCGACCAAGTCATCACCGTACTTAGAGCCTTTTAAGACAACTCCATTCCCAACCTCAGTAACTCAAACATACCCATTTAGTACTTAAACATCAGAGAGAATCAAACGTCGGCTAAACCATCAATCTAAAGTAGGAGCTCACAAATAAGAGACACTTCAAGAAGAAGTAAGATAGAAAAACCTCATCCTTACAACCAAGGAGAGTAGAATAAGACTTCGAGAAGGGGAAGGAATCAATAGAAGGATTTGGAACAAAAACCACCAATGATCACACATCCCCATCACAACCCTCAAACAAGAGAATAAAAAACAAAGTAACAAACCCGAGAAAGATATTTAAGCATAAAGGCACAAAGTTCTACTCCACAACTACTCAAAAAACAAAAACATTGATAAACAATCCACTGCTAAATTAAATAATCTACATGGCTAATAATCATCTACATATAATACCAAATAGGGATTTCACTACAAATAAAAAGTAGAAACTATGTTACAAAGGCATGAATGGGTATGAAAACCCCAAATCTACACAACACAAGCAATCAAGGGTAAGAAAAATACAAGATCACAACCAATCTAGAAATACTTGGAACATAGACTACATCTAGAAGAACAACCTTTAGCTGAATACACTGGGACCTGAACCTAACAAGCCTGTCATTGACGATGAGTAACTTTAAGGCATTCACTAGAAAAATTCCCTAACTCTCTGAATGTATAACACTTTGTACTTATTACGACTTTCTAAAGTGACCTAGTTGAACGAAAATTAACCCTTGAGAAAAATACTCAGAATGTGAAGCCTTTCATGAACTTCATTCACCGTGGGTATAATAAACTTCCATTGAACAACCTAGAACTTGAGATGCTCGTTGTAATGTCCCCCAAAAAATAAGGTCAAATATAACCTCATGAGTTTTTCTTAAGTTAATTTTAAGTTAAAATTAATTAATTTAGTGTTCTTAGTCAGTGTGTGAAGTTTGGTTAGGTTTGGAGGTCAAACGCCCAAGAACGTCCATGATGTATGGAATGTGTATCTTAGATAGTGCTTGCGTGTCTTGAGGTGTTTGAGTGAGTTTTATGTGTTCGATTTTCATGAAAATTGCATGAGATGTTACTAAGACCTAGATGACTTAGTTTTGAAGTTTAACCTTTGGGTACGACCTCACCTCGGACCCATAAGAGGCCCTAGAGAAAGGGACCAAGACTTGGTCCAAAACTGCCTTGGCAGTGTCCAACAACGAAGGCAACGACGGGCAGTGGTCCAACCAACGGCCTGTCATCTTGCTTCGTCGGTTAGAAATACAAGGTTGGTTAGTCAGGCTCCATGTGGATCTAAGTGTCAACTGATGATACCCCACCAACGGTCCATTGATGCACAGACGGTTCATTGGTTAGGTCTCGTCTGTGAGGGGTTCAAACACTGTAAGATTTCTGCCAAGGCTTGGGATGTTTGGTAAATTCACCCCAAGTATTTGATGACCCTATAGAGATTGTTTTAGGGTTTATTAGATATATTAATGTTTTATAAACTCTAAGACCTAATTTTAGACCCCTCTTCCTAAAACCCAAAACCCATCTCCCTTAGATTTCTCTCTCAAATCTTTATGAAAGCTAGAACTCAAGAAATTCTAGGAGGGCTGTTGATGTTCATTTCTTCATAAAAAGTCATTGGTATTTATTCAATTTGATGTATGGTATCCATCCTTGAACTCTATTCCATTCAAGAAGTCTCTTCTAATGAATTTTAAAAATGGGTTCTCAACCCTAGTTCCTTCTATCTTCACTCTAAATATGGATCTTGCATGAAAACGTTTCTAATTACTTAATAATGGTATTTTTAATGTTATTTGATGCTTTTAAGATTAAAACTTCAATAAAATCATGTAAAATCTTTTCATGTAATGTTCACTTAAGAAATGAGTTAAATGAGCATGAATTGGTAGTCTTTGAGCTTTGGTTTCTTATGGTGGTTATTGTTGTTTAGATACTGACCAAAGGGATTTATTATGATTAAACATTGCAAAAACTATTACAGGAGATGAAATCTTTGATTAAAGTAAGTTGATTGTGTTGTTTAGTTTCAATTTCGAAATGCTCTTCAGTGATATGGTCCACCTTGTTGGTGGCGGTGTTTACTTAAATTGTATGAATGTGAAGATACTAGGTTATTAGTGCTTGTTATGTGAAGTAGTATGATATATATTCCAATCTTGTTAAATGTGCCTTATGATTTTATTGTGTGTAGTAGACTAGAGTGTATGCTTAAATGAAGTTATCCGTTAAATTTTGGGATAATGCCCAAGTACCCCCTCAACCTATGCCCGAAATCTCAGAGACACACTTATCCTATACTAAGGTCCTATTACCCCCCTGAATTTATTTTATTAATAATATTTTACCCCTTTTCGACCTACGTGGCACTATCTTGTGGACCCAACGATGGTTGACTTTTTTTCAAACAAGTGCCACGTAGGCTAAAAAGGGGTAGAAAATTACTTATAAAATAAATTCAGGGGGGTAATAGGACCTTAATATAGGATAAGTGTGTCTCTGGGATTTCGGGCATAGGTTGAGGGGGTACTTGTGCATTTTCCCTTAAATTTTTTATGAAGCTTGTTATGGGTTTATTTTGTGAAGTATATAAAGTGTGTGTTGTGATGAATGAAGGTTTAAGCATGTATAGAAGTTAGAGGTAAATTAAATGAAGCTTATATGCAAGGCGGTGATCCCATGTACACACACACTCACACTTGAATAAATGAATGAAGTTAATTTAAGGCCTAACGCGGAGTTTTGGGTGAACACTCTTTGTGAGTTGAGATGAAGTGTTTAGTACCAACCCAACTAAATCCCATCAGCTTTATAAGATAGGTTGGAGGATGAATGGCCTTTGTTAGTTGAGATGTGGTGTTCACTAGATATCCTCAACCTATCGTTTATGATATTTAGAATCCGTGAAAAGTTATGCCTTGCACCGAGAGTATATGAAAAAGAGGTGGTTACACATCATGAGTTGAGATATTGTATTCTAATGTACCTCTAAGATGAGTACACCTCGTTAGTATCAAATGATTTACTTAGTGGAAATCTCCTTATCCCATAACTATGATCCTGCATAGGGCTAGCTATTGGGAAAGCAATGTAAAAGCAAAAATAATGTCCTCATTTTAGGCAAGTGAAAATCCCTCATTCGATAGGGGTTAATATCGGGATTTCATTCCTTGCTCTCATTGTCTATGTCGGTTAAGCTAACTACTACAAAAGAAATGAATGTGATAAGTCTCCTAAAGAAGTGTTCTACTTAGGGTAGGTAGTTGAATGAGACGCTATTTATTTATCGCACTAGTTAGGCAATCGGAAAGGGGAGTCTTGGTGAACCTTATTTATTGATTGAATTAATTATTCATAAAAACTTGCTAATTAGGGTAGGTGGCTATATGGGATGATATCTACTCATTGCACTAGGTAGGAACTTCCGAAAGGAAATACTTGGTGACAAACTTTCTATAAGAGTGTTGTACTTAGGGTAGGTAGTGGTATGGGATACCATATACTTTGATTGCTTGTTGGGTGTCCTTTGAATGTCTTTTGAATGTCTTGCCATTGAGTGAGAGGCTTGATCTCCCGAGTTCAGTAAGCTGAAAAGGGTAGTCTTGAGGATTTCTTTGGTGTGTGTTTAAGGAGTCATATGCATACTTTCTACATATCTTACCTTAGTGAGTCTTAGGTTAATCCCGAGGTAGGGAAACTCTTGCGGAAATAAGTTCACTTTCTCTTCGCTTGGCCTTGGAAGTTTACTCATTTAGAATAGGATAATTCATTGTAATTTCTCAAGTTGAATTCATTGTGAATGCTTCGAATGATTCGTTGTAAATGCTCAAATGGATTCGCTGTAAATGCTTAAGTAGTTCACTGTAATTTGCAAGTTGAGTACACTGTAAGTTTGGGAGTTTACTTTAAATGGTTCTTATGATATTTTTCTTCAAGATTCATGAAATTTTTACTCAATTGGCATGAAATGTTATTCTACTAAAATGTCCCTTTTTGCATGTTTTGGCATATGCCATACTTAGTACATTATTTGTACTAACGCCATACATTTCTATACTATATGTAAAGGTTGGAAGCTTTTGAGGTTTTGAAGGTGAAGCTTGGGAAAGTTCCTCTCACGACAAAGTATGTCCTCACATATTTGAGGGCATATTCCCTTTCTTTATTTCTTATTGAAAGAATTATTATGTATTTTATTTCAATGTAAAGGGCTGGGTTCCCAAGTTAATTATACTGTGTCTTTAAGTTTAGCTTGTGAAGATGTGATTTTCGTAGTATATATAAAATATTCCTTTTTATGTCAATTGTCTTGAAAAGTTTTATTTTTTCACTACTTTTTATGACTTATGTAAAGAACGATAGTTAAACGGCTTTTACAAGACCCCAAAGGGTAAAGTACGCCCGGTCACGAAATGAGGGTTCTCCCAAACTTCTAGAGGGTACTTTTGGGTCGTGGACTTGGTAACAGAGCATAAGGTTAAGGGAACTAGTTTAGGTTCTAAAAGTCTCACAAACCACATCTAGTAGTATCGTGGTCATTAGTGTGAGTCTCGACACATCTATGACAAGTGACTATAGGAAGATAGAATTTTACTTTCTTCATTACTCTTGAATCGTGCCATAGACCTTAACTCCATAAGGCCTCTCTCTCTTATGTTTCTTTGTACGGTGGTCTTCTCGGTGTAATTTCTTTGAAGGGGAGTTGTTTCTAAGTTTGAGGGAGAGAAAAGGTGATTTTTGATGATATGATAGTTTTGTGGCTAGAAGATCTGATATTAGGGTAAGTGCTGAGAATTGTGATGTGATGCCATTTATGGCTAGGTGTGATTTATGAGTTTGGGAGTGTTGTGATGATAAACATTATGGTGATTTAGTTCTAAGCATGGTAAGAGTTATAAGTATTTAATAAAGTGCTTTTGAGAATAAATGAGTTATCTTGTGATTATGTTCAATGATGGTAGATATGCTTTAAGGTGTAAATTTGAGAAATGTTGAGAGAATATGGAGATTTTATAGAAGTTGAATGCAAGTTCCTTGTGTGACTAATGTTTAATAGTTGTTCTTGTTATATGTTGATGTTGTCGTGTAGTCTTACACTAAGATGGAAATGTGGTATGAATATCTAGTGAAGAAGTTAGTTCCATGAAAGTGAGTTAAGTGATGCTTTAGAGTTGAATGAAGTGATGTTAAAGAGAGTTTGTTTAGGCTTGAATCCAAAAAGTTAAGTGTTGTTCTTAACTTGTAAGGTTGATGTGTAATCTTGATGTCCATGAGTCGAACGTAGTGTGAGTTCTTATCTTGTGAAGAATTATTGTGGTATTTTGAAGTTTGATACCTTGAAGATGGCTTTACCTTAAGTGGGGGAGAGTGAGTTGAGTAGAATTGCATAAATGTACTTTGACCAAGAGAATCCTCAAGTGTCACTTATGTGGGAGTGGTAGTATGGGATGCTACCCTTTTACATTGAACTTAGTGAAACTTACTTAGTCTCTTTGGAGTAAGTTAGTATGGTCTTGTCCCTCATAATGTCATGACATCTTGTTAAAGTTGCTTGACAGGTGCATTATTGAAAGTTTAAGCATGTGACATAGTGATGTTATGAATTCACTGTAAGTGAGTCCAAATTTTTTAGAAAATTGAATTCTTCATGAATCATGGTTTTGAATGTTTCATGAGATGAGTTTTTATGATATTATAATTCACATGATCATGCCTTCTTGATTAATTGCTCAAAGAATGAAAATTTCAAATTTTAAGCATGCTTAATGGTGTTACAGTGATGTTGACTATAAGATTTTTGAATTTTGAGAGAATTTTTCTTGCCTTTGATTGAAGTTTAAATGTGTGCGTAAGTGTTGTATAAGAGCATGTTTTAGGTTGGAGAAGGTAGTTCCTTCATAAAAAGTTTAAGAGTGAGTTTTGAAGTTCGTAAAGTTTGACAAAAGTTGCTTATGTTGCGAAGTGTGTGAAGGTTTTAATTGATGCTCATTTCTAGTTGATACATTAATTTTGAGTATTTTTTTGATCATGATTGTAATTTTTTATGTGATTCTAACTGAGTCATTAATGATCTTGACGTTTTAGTGTCATTCGAGGATGAATGCTATTCTAAGTGGGGGAGAATGTAACGCACCAAAATGAACTAAGGTGAACTAGAGCCTCATGAGTGTTTCATAAGTTAATTTGAAGTTAAAATGAGTTACTTTAGTGTTTTTATGCAGTGTGAGAAGTTTGGTTATGTTTGGAGGTCAAACATCCAAGAACGTCCATGACGTTCGTAAGGTGTGCCTTAGATCGCACTTTTCTGTCTTGAGGAGTTTTTGGGAGTTTTATGTGTTTGTTTTGCTTGAAACTTGCATAAGATATTCGTAAGACCTAGATGACTTATTTTAGGTGTTTAATGTTTGTGTACAACCCCACCTAGGACCCACAAGGGGCCCTAGAGGAAGGGCCCAAGACTAGGACCAAAACTGCCTTGGCAGTGTCCACCAACGAAGGTAACGACGACCATTGGTCCATCCAAAGGCCCGTCACCTTGATCCGTCCGTTGGAACTTAAAGGCTGGTTAGTCATTCTCCATGTGGAGATAAGTTTCAACCAATAAGACCCCACCAACAGTCTATTGATATACAGACGGTCCGTTGGTTAGGTCTCGTTTGTGAGGGGTTCAAACACCGTAAGTTTTCTGCCAAGGCTTGGCGTGTTTGGTAAATTTACCCCAAGTCTTTTATGAACCTGTAACGTTATTTTAAGGGTTAATTAGATATATTTAAGTCTTGTAAACACAAAGACCTTATTTTAGACCCTTCTCCCTAAAATGCAAAACCCCTCTCCCTTAGATTTCTCTCTCAAGTCTCCATGGAAGCTAGAAGTCAAAAAATGCTAGGAGAGATGTTGATGGTCATTTATTCATAAAAAAATCATTGGTATTTATTAAATTTGATGTATTGTATCCATACTTGAACTCTCTTCCATTCAAGGAGTCATTTCTAATGAATTTTCAAAATTGGTTCTCAACCTGGTCTCTTCTATCTTCAACTCTCAATATGGGTCTTGCAGGAAAACATTTATAATGACTTAATAATGGTACTTGTAATATTAGTTGATGATTTTAATGTTAAAACTTCAATGAAATCATGTTAAAGCTTTTCATCTAATGGTGGCTTATGAAATGGGTTAAATGAGCATCAATTGATAGTCATTGAGCTTTGGTTTCTAATGGTTTTTATTGTTGTTTAGCAACTGACCAAAGGGATTTATAATGACTAAATATTGAGAAAAATGTAATAGGTGATGAAAGATTGGATAAAAGGGTAAGTTGTTTGTGTTGTTTAGTTTCAATTTTGAAATGCTATTGAGTGGTATGGTCCACCTTCTTGGTGGGGTGTTTACTTAAATTGTATGAATGTGAAGTGACTATATTATTGTGAATAAGGATATTAAGGATTGTTATGTGAAGTAAGACGATAAATATGCCATTCTTGTTAAATGTGCCTTATGAAGTTATTATGTGTAGTAGACTAGAGTGTATGCTTAAATGATGTTTTTCGTGGTAATTTTTTATGAAGCTTGTTATGAGTATGCTAAGGATTATGTCTAAAGGAATTCTATGATTTTGTGAAGTATGTAAAGTGTGTGACGTGATGAATGAAGGTTTAAGCATCTATAGAAGTTAGAGGTAAATGAAATAAAGCTTATGTGAAAGGTGTGCTCATATGTACACTTACACTCACATTTGAATGAATGAATGAAGTTATGTTAAGACCTAATGGGGTGTTTTGTGGTGAACACTCTTCGTGAGTTGAGATGACAAGTTTAGTAGCAACCACACTACATCCCATGAGCTTTCTAAGATAGTGTTGGAGGATGAATGCCCTTCGTGAGTTAGATGTGATGTTCACTAGTTATCTTAAACATATAGTTTATAATGATTAGAATCCATAGGAAGTTATGCTTAGAACTGAGATGATATGAAGAAGAGGTCGTTACACTTCGTGAATTGAAATGTTGGATTCCAATGTACCTCTTGAAATGAGTACTCCTCGTTAGTATAGAATGAGTTACTTATTATCAATATCCTTATCCCTTAACTATGCGCCCGTATAGGTCTTGCTATTGGCAAAGCCATGTAAAAGCAAAGAGAATGTCCGCATTCTAGGAAAGTGACAATCCCTCGTCCGATAGGGTTAATATTGGGATTCTATGTCTAACTCTTATGGTCTATGTCGGTTAAGCTAACTCCCACAAAAGAATGAATGTGCTAAGTCTCCTAATGGAGTGTTCTACTTAGGGTAGGTAGTGGAATGGGACGTTATTTATCCATATCACTAGGTAGGCAATCTGAAAGGGGAGTCTTGGTGAGACTTATTTGAATTGATTGATTTAAGTCTTCTAAAAGAACGTGCTACTATGGGTTTGTGGTGGTATGAGACGCTATCTACTCATTGCACTATGTAGGACCTTCCGAAAGGGAAAACTTGGTGCCGAACCTTCTAAAAGAGTGTGCTACTTAGGGAAAGTTGTGGTATGATACGCCATCTAATCATTGCACTAAGTAGGCTTTCCGAAAGGGAAGACTTTTGTGGTTTATTGGGTGTTACTTTAATGTCTTGTCATTGAGTGAGAGGCTAGTTCTCCCGAGGTGAGTAAGATGAAATGACAATATTGAGGATTGGTTTTCTCTGTATTGAAGGAGGCATATGCATACATTCTTTATGTCTTACCTTAGTGAGTCTTAGGATAATTCTGAGGTAGGGGAACTCCTACGGAAATTAGTTCACTTTCTATTCGCTTGGACTTGGAAGTTCACCCATTTAAAATAGGATAGTTCATTTTAATTGCTCAAGTTAAATTCATTGTAAATGCTTTAAATGATTCGTTGTAATTTCAAATGGATTCACTGTAAATGCTTAAGTGGTTCACTGTAATTGGCAAGTTGAGTTCACTATAAGTTTGGGGGTTTACTGTAAATGGTGTCTTTTGGTCTAAAATTATGGAAACTCTTATAAAGTGTTAAATGATGGTTATTGTGATCTTTTGCTTCTAGATTCATGAATGTTTTACTTAATTGGCATTAAATGTTATTTTACTAAAATGTCCCTTTTTTGGATGTTTTGCATATGACATACTTAGTACATTTTTTGTACTAACTCTATACATTTCTATACTTTTAGTAGAGGTTGGATGCTTTTGATGTTTTGAAGGTGAAGCTTGGGAAAGTTCCTCTGAAGAGAAAGTATGTCCTCAAATATTCAAGGGCATAGTCCTCTCTTAATTTCATAGTTAAAGAATTATTATGTATTTTATTTCAATGTAAAGGGCCGTGTTCCTGAGTTAATTATGCCCCGTCTTTAAAATTTGGCTTGTGACAATGAGATTTTCTTAGTATTTATAAGAGATTCCTTTTTATATCAAATGACTTGAATGTTTTAACTCCACAATAATTTTCATGTTTTATTTAATGAATGATAGTTAAAGTGCTTGTAAAAGACCCCAAAGGGTCAAGTATGCCAGGTCACGAAATGAGGGTTCTCCCTAACTTTTAGGGGGTACTTCTGGTTCGTGACACTCTTGCCATTATTCAGGTAGGTTGAGAGAGAGGATCACTCTCACTGGTATGATGCCAACATCAATAGGAAGTCCTATTACAATTGTGCTGAAAACGGGTTCTCTTACCTCTACTAGAGTAAGTCCTACTACATGCTTTCTATAAAACCCTCTCAATGAAAAACTACATGTTTAAAAGAACACCCAACTACTATGAATTTCTCCAATGCTAGGCGCATTAAAAATTCAAGTATCTAATGAATCGATGATTCATGACCTACCCTGTAAAAGACAATGTCGAAGTATGGGGGATTAAATAAATAAACTTTGTGACATATTCAAGGAATACCTAAAAAATCTTGTTCGAAATCTTCTAACTCTACTCTAGACATTGAACTACTTACTTACCTAAGAATTACACCAGTTTGTGGTGTACCCTCGAAGACACCATGAACTCCCATTATTGAGTCTTGAGGAGTCAACACAAACACTAACTCTTTTAGAACCTGTTCTGCTCCTAGACCCTCTAACAACTGCTGAACATCTAGGACATCAATAAAAAACATGTTACTGTTCATCTCAAAAATTGATTCCCAAGATGTAGTTTTAAAGGATATTTAAGTGAAATAACACAACAGCGAATCAAGAGTTGAATTTTCTTAGAATACCTGATAACGTGCCATAATAGGAAATAAACGTCTCCGCACTGATCCACATGACTCTACTCGACACTTGCTCCTATATTGAAAGCCTAATAGTACCTACTACATCCCACAAGATTGAAAGCCTAATTCATATTCCAGAACAGGTAATAGAGGGCCAGTGGAAGAAGAAGAAAATCATTGGTAATGACGAGTCACAACTTGAATCCTTGAGTGCATAATTGATCCTTGCATGTGTAAGTTGAGTCTTTTTGTGAGAATTCATGATTGAGTCTCGTGTACCACTGTTTGAGGCACTCTTATTGAACTATTGAACTTGAGCTTAACTTGAGGACAACCAAAAGTTTAAGTTGGGGGTGTTTAGGAGTCCTAGATTTGGACTCGGTTAGGGATTTTTTGGATACTTTTTAAGCTCACAATACTTGCTTCAAATGCAAGTTTTAGATCAATAAATGTGCTCAACGCCCTCTGACAAAGAATTATTCCACATTCACGCATTATTCATGAACAATTTAAATCTTTTGAAACACAAACAACACTCAGACTCACAAAGATGAACACATATGTTATCCCTTATTTTGCAAACAACACTTGTTTAATCTCATTGAATATAGAAAAGGTGTTTTTCAAGGCTTGTTATGGTGTTAAGTGTAAGGGTATAATCAAGACTCAGTGGATTTACCACTCATTAAATGTAGTGTGAACAATACTTTCTTCCCTTTTCATCGATAATTTTATCCGTGCTCAAAATTCATCATTATTCACTCTTTATGGAACATTGGAAAGACAATTTCTTTTGCAACATCTTTCACAACTTTGTCATTCTTTTCCCTGTTTTCTTTCTTTTTTTTTTCCTTATGGAGGTATTCCATTTTTTTCAAAATGATGGCTCAAAGGGGACCTTCCATGCAATTTCTTGATTTACCTCAACCCAACTTAGGATTTTGGTCTAAGTTGTCTATTCAAACGAACCATATCTCATGAGTATTATGGGTGAAGATATAAAAAAAGGGAACAATTATAACAAGTTTCTTCCAAGAAAAGGGTAAGGCTCAAAGGGTGTTTAAGATAACTTCACACACTCACAAGGTTGGCCATAAAAGAGGTACAATGTCAAATTGTTTCACAATTCAATAGTTTCCTAGGATCATTTCAATAGATTGTTTCACTTAGTCAACTGGACCAACAGGTAAAATTCTAGGTGTCAATGTAGATTCTCCCGATCAACATCCAACGACTCATTGATGGAGCTGAGCAGTCGGAGTCAGTGGTAAACCTCCTTGCACTCTGGAGGATACATTTATTGATTTTCAATATTTTCTTTATTGGGATGTTGTGAGGTCTGTTTCAATATTCATCTAAGTTTTAGAGACTTCATTGATAGAGAGGCTAATGTTAGTCCTTTGAGTCTTTTAGTATTTCCTTTTGTTAAGACTTGAGTTACCAGCACGATTTATTCATTAAAAACTATTTTTTGAAATCAATCTCTTCACTCAAAGGTCTATTAAAAAAAATAGTTCTAAATCCAACCTTATATGTTTTTGAAAGAAAAGAAATGCATGAAAATAACAATGGAAGAAAAGTTGAAGGATAAATTATGTATTGCACTACAGAACTTTATACTATTTACTATCAAAAGACATGTATTTGCATACTAAAAACTAAACTGAAGTAGATTTCACCTATTAAATACTACGTATTGAAGTTAATTGAAATATTGTAAAAAGAATATTTATAGTTCTTAATCAAAGATTCAACATACATACTATTCAACCTTGAACATTATATGTACAACTCTTAAACTTCTACATTATTGCCTTGACGACAAATTGAGAAAGCTTGATGAGTGTTCGTATCAACTCTATGATGTGGTTGAGTAAAATCAAAGGAGTGCAGGCCATGTGAAGTTAGGATATAGTCCAGGTTTTTTTTACACCAATTCACTTGGTGGACTCACCACCTTATCTTTTTTCTAGACAAAGAAAGAAAGAAAGTGGTTTTCTAGGACTCTTGTTCTTAATCACTGCCTTATGCAAGAAACTTTTCTATCTATGATACGATAGGGTCTGCAAAAAGACAAACGCCAAAATATGTTATATTCAATTTGTAAGTCTAAGAACTCATGATGTATACAATTGCACGTCATCTGGAAATATCTTATAATGTTTTTCACCAAGACAATGTATTATTTGTATAATTAATTATGTTTATATTATTTGTATGTAATACATAATACATTAGCTTATTATACGGTACTAATTTGTAATTTTCTTACCATAAATGTGTAACCTATGTTAACCATAAAAACATTAAAATTTTGATGAATGGAGTACAATTCGTTGTCCACAAAAACCTAAAGTCCTTACTTGAAGTCAGCCATAAGGCATAAAACATTGAATTCAACAATAGGATACACAATTTAATAAGATACAGTGTTTTGATGTATTCATTGTACTTTATGTATAATAAAATATTATTTCATGTAAATTCAATAAATATTCTACTTAAATAATTTTGATGTAAAAAAATATTAACATTTGCTGAATCTCAAGAGACTCTATAAATTAATAAATTTTAGCTTATCTATCAAATTATACATCTACAAATTAATAGTATTTTTTAGTATTACCTATAATAATTTAGTTAGTTTTGCTATAGAATTATTTTAAGAATAAAAGGTATTTGTAGCTATATAGGGAAATATATTTAAGGAAAATCAATTGGAAAAATTCTTTAAATATCTCTACCTATGATTGTGTTATATTACGTGTAGATATGTACATTCTAGAACAAAGTTATATCCCTATTTAAAGAATTATAGTTTTATATTTTTTGAAGCAAATTTTAAAAAAAGAAATATTTTTAAAGTTATGTTTGACTATAGATTTCAAATCAGAGATGGACAATTTCTCCTTAAAAAGCTCTGAAATATCTCTACCTATGATTATGCTATATTATGTGCAGATATGTCTATGTACATTTTAAAACAAAATTATACACCAATTTTAAGAATTATTAAGCCATTCTAGCATTTAGACCATTTTTTAATATTTCAATGCTTTTTTTCAAACATTGATTTGAAATGTATGATCAGACATATCTTTAAAAATATTCCCTTTCTAAAATTTTCTTCAAAATATATAAAACTTGCTGGCAATTAAATAAAGCACTAATAATCCCTTATCAACAAATTATTTTGATATTTGAGAACTTTTTAGGATATTTTTCAAAAATATATGGTCAAACATATCTTTGAAAGTATTCCCATTTTTAGAATCTTGTTTAGACAATATAAACTTCTATACAAATTTCAAGCATACTACAGCTCGAAGGGAAATAAGGTTCAAGTGCGAAAAATTCGTCTGTTATTTCATTGTAAGACAATGAAGAATAGGAAAATGTTGGCCCAAAAAACAACTCTGTAGTCACAAGAACTAGATCTGTCAATATGGGCTAGCCCACTCTATCCGGCTAACCCATAAAGGCTTTGACATTTTACGGGTCAGGACGGGATAACCAATTTTTTGTGTGGGACAAAACTGGATTACCCAACCCACAAGTACGTAGGCAACAGGCTTGCCGGGCCAGCACACTTATTTAAAATTTTTATTTTTTATAATTATTAAATTAAAACACAAATTATAATTTAAAAATATTATCATAAATATCGACTAAACAATATAACATTATGTTAGCGTTACTATTTGTTAATCATATCCACAAACAA
This sequence comes from Solanum pennellii, assembly GCF_001406875.1. NCBI lineage: Eukaryota > Viridiplantae > Streptophyta > Magnoliopsida > Solanales > Solanaceae > Solanum > Solanum pennellii. Next base: position 42,924,615 of record NC_028646.1, on the reverse strand, counting down.
AATTATATTTATAATATTTCTTATGTTTTTTTTAAAGTAAAAGTATAAATATCTAAATAAAAATATTAATCTAAATATTTTGATATTGAGATCTCTTTAATTTTAAATTTTAATATTATATTATCTCTTTTAAATAATTCTCTTTAGCCCACGGGAAATGTGCTACAGAAATCTTAGCCCAGACCTATTAAATATCGGGTTAGACCCGGTCGTCCAAACAGACCTAGCCCATAATTACGGCTCTAACAAGAACATTGGACTTCGTTCCTTCAAAATTGAATGCCATTATTGGGGAGCTGTTAGAGAGCCTTGTAAAAGTTAGAGGAAGTAAAGTCGCAATGATCGTTACACAATTTTTGGAATTCTATCTTGATATTTCACACGAAGTTGTTCATAACATTCAATAGGCTCTCAGCCTTTTTCTACCCCTGAGTCACACAAGGAATATAGAAGTACCATAGGGATGGTTTGAGGGTCTACTGCTAGGAAATCCGCCAGCATACATATTTAAGATGATTATTTTACACCTATAGAGGTTTGGTTATGGAAACTATAAAAGTACCAAATTGCATAAACATGTGCTTATTCCTTGTGAAGCACTTATCACTAGATCAAGAGGAAAATGCACAACTTTATGCAATTCGATACTTCCATACCTTCCACAACCAAACCGCTTCAGGTGTAAAATCATCATCTTAGGATGTGTCTGTATGCTGATGGATTTCCTTGTTGTAACCACTCCAACCATTCCTATGATAGTTCTATATCCCTCGAGTGTCTGAGTAGCAAAAAATAGGTGGAGAGCATCTTGAATATTATGAAAAACTTCATGTTAAATATAAAGATGGAATACCAAATATGGTTGAACTATCACAGAGGCTTTGTTTCCTCTCAATTTTAGATGGCTCTTCAATTGCCCCCATATAATGGAACTTTGGGTTGATGGAATGAAGTTCTGAGTTCTTGTGACTACAGACTTTTTCTTTGGGCGAACAATTTCCCTTCTTTATCGTCTTTCGATTAGACAACATATGAGTTTTTCCAACTTGAACGTGATTGCCTTTCAAACTTTAGTATGCTTAAAATTTTGATAGAAGTTCATATGTTGTTTGAATTATATTTTAAAAAAGGAAATACTGGCAAAGCTATATTTGATAATATATTTTGAAAAGACATCATAAAAAAGTTCTCATTCTTCTTCTTATCCTTCTTCATATTCTCTTTCTTATTCTTCTTCTTCTTCTTCTTCTCCTCCTCCTCCTCCTCCTCCTTCCTCCTTAACCCCCTCCTCCTCCTCCTTCTTATTCTTCATCTTTTTTAATTGGTCTCTTGTCCTAGCTTGACTTTGTCTTTCTCCTCCTCCTCCTCTTCTATCCTGCTCCTTGTCCTTCACCTTCTCCTTCTTCTTCTTCTTCTTCTCCTTCTCCTCCTCCTCCTCCTCCTCCTCCTTCTTCTCTTTCTACATCGCCTTCTCCTTCTCCTTTTTCTTCTTCTTCTCTTCCTTCACTCTCTCCTTTTCCTTCTCCTTCCCCTTCTCCTTCTTATTCTCCTTCTATTTCTCCTTCTTCTTTTTCTTCTTCCACATCTTTTATTGGGTTTCTGTTGGGGATTTCAAAATAACTGTTTAGGATGACTTAATTAAGAGTCTAATGTATTTATATAGTTTGTATAAACTCAGATAGAACACGTCACTGAATAACTAATTAATTTATGAAAATTTCACAAAGCCCCTACATAATTGTCTGAAACCAGCATTATGCCTTAACCTTGAGACCACGCCCATTGCCCATGAGTGGACCCACAGGGAATGCTTGTCAAACATGGGTTGTGGCCAGTAATATTGTTTTTGGAACCCTAAAACATGAAACCTCACCCACGGACGTGGGTCATCCCTATCATGGATCATTTCTTTTGGGGGAAGATTTAGGGTCCTCCTCAACGACCCTTGGTAGGTTCTTGGGGAATCGTACTTTGACGTTGTTACTGGAAACACTTCATTTAAGGTACGCGGAGTTATTACAAGGACTCTAACCCTCACGTCGAACTCTAGTTTAGCCTACTAGTTTTGGCGGTGTAAACCAAAACCCTTGACCAATGATAATTACTCATGATTTTAAGTTCTAAAACCGAATTATATATTAGGGGAGTGATTATCTTACCTTTAGGACGAGAACTTGTGGAAAATTTTCATAAATTTCTCTGGTTCACCTCATAGCTATCAAGAACGTCGTTTCCTAGTAAATAATAATTTTGGGGTTTTTCCAAGACATAACGCGCGACTTTCACGCCATAGGGCCCCCCTCCCTAAGGGAAGTTACCTCGCTATGTCTTCTTGCACGGAGGAAGAAATTGGAATTTGAAATCAGAGCTCCCATTTAATGACATGGCTTCAAACCTGGACCTTTAAACACTACCCTTCAATAATAATATCAATTTCGGGAATTTTACTCTCCTAGATTTAATTCTGTAAAGTCATACATTCTCCTTAAAGTCATGCCTATAAACTGATGTGATAAAATTCAGAATCAAACCCCCCCTCCCCCCGTCTATTAACAGAGTTTCCTAGACCTAAAGTCTTTTATCCAAGTCGGGAGTAGGCTAGAAATTTCCAAGTTACTAATCTAAAGATTTTTGGTCCGAATTCCTTTCCTATTAGCTTTTCTATAATGACGAAAACGACTCGTTTCATATGCTTTGTGAGAATAAATTTTATCTTTGATGCATACCATATGAAAAATTAGTACAACATTCCTATAAATTGTCTATGGCTAGACAACGATAATCCTAGTGTTGTAGCATTTCGGGTTACCCTGCCGCCGCCTAACAAGCGTCTAGGCTTGTTGGTGAAGTGTGCAACAGTCATGGTTTCATTCTTTTAGTGAACCACGAAGTTGATGTTGGATATGTAGCAAAAAATGATGGGAAAAGGAGGGAAAGAGAGGAACTTTAAAAGTTAAGAACTTAAAGAGTTTGGAACTTGAAAACTCCTCTTCTACTTTAATAAAAAAAGACATTTGTCCCTCATCGATGGTGGAGAGAAAAATAGGAGAGTTTAAATATAGAAACACTCCTATTAAATAATAAAAGGGTTGGAAAGAGGGACAACCTAATGTCGTCGCCGTCATCGCTCGCTCGTCTCGTCTTTGGCTTTGTTTTTGGAAAATGATCGATCGTGAGATTATTTTTCAGACAAAGTTTGTTTTAATTATTGGGATAATTCACAAGTACCCCCTCAACATATGCTCAAAATTAGAGAGACACACTTATGCTATACTAAGGTCCTATTACCCCCAGAACTTGTTTTATTAATAATTTTCTTCCCCTTTTCGGCCTATGTGGCACTATTTTGTTGGCCTAATGCTGGTTGACTTTTTTCAAGTTAGTGTCGTGTAGGACAAAAAGGGATAGAAAATTACTTATAAAATAAGTTTAGGGGTAGTACGTGTATCACCTTGAAAATCCAAGACTCATGGTAAACACTACAATAGGTTTCATAAAGTCTAAACACTGTTTATAAGTCCATTTTTAATGAATATAGGTCATTTAGAAGGTTGAAGAACCAAAACGTAAATAATGTCTGGGAAGTTGGTTTAAAGAGATGTTAGTGTGCCTTAGCCTTTTTACTAACTTTTAGGAGTCGAAAATGTATTAAAATGTGTGGAAAGGTATCTAATGGGTTTTTGAGTTGTTTCATGATAGAAAAATCTGGGTACGACTCTCCAAGACCAACCAAGGGACCTTGAGGAGAACCCTTGAAGTTTGATGCAAAACTACCTAGCAGTGTGCATCAACGGGGACGGAGACGGTCCGTAAGTGGCTTGACGGGGCGTCGAGGTCACCGTCATCCCACATATAGAAATATTCGTGAACGCCCTTGTTTACCTTGCTACTGTTACACTCTACGGAAGGGGACGATGGGGGCGTCATTGACTCGATGGGGCGTCGAGGCCACCGTCATCCCACAATTAGAAAAATTGGAGGAAACCCTCACCTGCAAAGTCTCTGACGAAGACGACAGAGTGCAGAACGGAGGGGGGTTGTTCGTTGACCCGCTGACGGACCGTCAACGGGGTCTCGTCGGTGAGGGTCGAATTTTAATGATGAATTTTAACTGATTTTATTTAATAATTAAGTGATTTAGGAATTAGTTAGTGATTAAAGGGAAAATAATTCAGTTAATTAGGCCCACCTATTCATACCCTTAACCCTCATTATCCTAAAGACAACTCTCTTAATAAACTCTCTTTCTTATCTCTTATTTCTCTCTCTACTTGAACTCACCATTGAAGGCTAGAAAGAAATAAGGTTTAGGGGCTGGAAAAGGGTGGATTCTTTATAAAATTGTTGAGAAACATTAAGGTATGGGTTCTATTCACCTATGAGATCCTTTCTTCAAATGGTTCATTCAGAATAGATTATAAATAGTTGAGTTTTCTTATGGGTTTCATTAAACTTCGAAATTGAAGTAATGGATTGAGTTGTTAATTAATTCTTAGGGTTATATTGAGTAGATTTACATGTAATTTAACTTTTTTATGGTAATTGTTGATGGTTTGGTCTAATTGTAGAACATGATCCTCTATCCCTAACCCTAGGTAGTGATCTTGACCTATGTTGTATGTTGATCATTCAATTGAGTTGTTTTTTGTTAGATTACTATCCTTAATGCTATTATGGTTAAATTAAGATGAAATACAGACCTATCATTCTAGTTCTTTAGATGTGATTTAGGTTATGAATTACAATGTGAAATTAGCCTATATATCTTGTCTCAAGTTGTGATCTAAAGATGAATTATGTTATTAGAGATGTAATTGGATTTGTTATTCTATTTGTTATTATTGTGCTATGATGTTACTCCCCAAGTTTTTTTGAGTTATGGGTTTATGGTACTACCTTGATGATAAGCTATGAGGAAGACCTTATAAGTCTTAGAATCTTTATCTTTACTTCCAATGGTGATAAATTGTTGTTAAGCCATGATGTTACATTGGAGTAGGCTATTAGGATTATAGGGTTGTATGATGTTTAATTGAAACGTCTTGTCTATGTTTTGAGGTTGATTAAGTTGTATATGCTATAGGGATGGTGTAACTATCAATGTGCCTTAATATGTTATGAAATGATAAAGTGTTAAACCTCGCTTATATGAATTGTGATGAAAGGACATACTCAAACAATTCTGATTGAGCTATTGAAAATGATGATTATACAAGGGGTAGACCCTCTGGCCTAAATGAAGTTATTATTGCTAATTAAAGATTTAAATACATTTCAAAAGGGACTCTAGCTTAGCACCGAGTGAACTAGATAGAAAAGTGTTCCTTCCCACATAGGGAAGGTAGGAGCACTACATTACTCTTGACATTGGAGACCATAATGCATGGCGCATAAAGAGAGTCCCAACTAAATCTCCTAGTTCCTGAACTATGTTGCCCCTATAGGAATACTAGCTAGTTGATCCACATAGTTTCTATGTTTTATGTTTAGTAATACCTTGGCAAGTAGTCTGCCTTCTTTCGGTGTAGGGTTTTATGACACTGGATTCCACAAAATCTCATGTGGTCGATGTTGGTTAGGGGAAGATGTTCCCAAAAGGTAAAACGAATTAAAGGACTTGAACTCTAACTTGGATAACCTAAGGGGCCTAGTTTAGCCTAGGTAGGGGTGTAGGACTCTACCTAGATATTGCACTAGTTAGTCTTGAGGGAAGTCTTAGGAGGAGGTTCTTATATGTTTATGTTGTGATAATATATTATTTATATATTTGATGACTATTTATATTGTTGATACTATATGTTCATTGGTTCTTTTATAAATATGCCTTTGATTATAATGATAATATAAGATTAAGTGTAAGCTTAAATGCCATGATATGTAAAGTTGGATATGGGTAATGTTTTCTTGTTGAGGATACTTGATTGAGTAAGGTTGAGGGACTTTGCTTGGTCATTGCACTTGTTGACTGGCTAAGGACTTGTGAGTAGTTGTCTTTCTTATTATGATATGTTTAACTCTTATTCATTCTTGTGATATTATTGCCTGATGTTAGGTTTGTAGTAAATCATGAATCTAAGTATGTTTGGATAAGTATTATTTGTTAAGATAGTAAGCTTGTTTGGTTTATTAATATGACTTACTTGACGTTGCATTAAGCCCCCAAAAGGGGTAGAACGGCATGTTCTAATAAAAAATCCCTTTAAACATGTTTTTCCTATGTATGTGCATCAGATCTCATACTTAGTACATGTGGAGTACTAACCCCGTTTTCTTCCCTTGCCCCAAATATTTTATGTTTCGGTCGTTGAAGAGTTTGGAAGGCAATATTGTTGAATGCTTGGATTTCTCCTTTATTCCAAGTAGGGTAGGTTCTCAACTTTCGAGGTCAATGTCATGTTCTAGCTTAGGTTTTTTTTATGAGCTTATTGACTCTATCATTCCTTTCCTTGTTATTTGAATATTGTACTTTCGTATGACCTATACATGGTCTTGTTAAATTGATGTAAGGGATATGCCCATATTGTGACCATTGTTTGGATGGTATGAGATGAGACAATTGTTTAGACTATTTGTATATTTTTATATATATTAAGTGTACATAGAGGTCTATGTAAACCTCCAAGTAGAGAAAATAAAAGTGTTAAATTTTTCCGCATTTTTCAACCTATGACCTTAATGACATGAACTAAGAGGCTAGTCTTATTCCTTGAAATGTACGAGTACGCCGGTTACGTCTTGGGGGTAAACCCTGATCTGACCTTAGGATCTTAGTACAGTATAAGTGTGTCTCTTAGATTTCGGGAATAGGTTTAGGTGGTAATTATGTATTTTCCCTTAATTATTTAATTTTATTTATTTATTTAGTTAATTAAATTAAATGTCCAAAATGTTTTCAATTAATTAGTTGATAACTGATGTTTTTAGTTATTTAGTTGAACTTAACCTAAACGTTTCAATTTTTTAGTTGATTAACCGGACCCAACTCAGATCCGCTCCCGACCTGTTTGAATAAAAAACTTTACCATTTTATTTAAATTTTCCGCCGCTTTGGAAATTACATTTTCAAAAGGTTGCAACTTTTAGGAAAAGTCAATAGCATTAGAAAGGTTACAAAGTTTCATTAATGGTTTTGTAGATTCTGAAAGGGTTGCAACCTTTCAGAACTTTTTACTCTTGCCTAAAAATACCATTCATTCTTCAAAAATTTTTCCTTACAAATTTTTCTTATCTTTTCTTTTTCTTCTACACAACAAGTAGTTCATGTATTTTGTTGTTGCTGAGTAATTCGCTGACACCAGAGTTTTTTGTATCAATACTATGGTGATTGGAGGTCATTTTCAAAATCAAACCTCGGATACTAGAGGGGAATAATTTCCTTAAAGGGACACTGTGACTTCAGTGTACTTGATCATTTTCATGTTGAAAATTTTCAAGATTCTGGTACCTGTTTTACATATTTTAGTTTTTGTGAATTAAATTTATGTTCTTCTTTCTTACTGATTCAGCAAATTTTGGTGACTTCGTATTTCTACAAAATTTATTAGAATTAGTAATTTTTGTTTTTTCTAACACTGATTGTCAACAATCTTAAGGAAATTATTCATTATTTTTAATCTGTGTTTATAGTGGAGATAGAAATCTTCGTGATTTTATACTCTATTGTTTATCAGAAATGACAAACAATGGTTTTATATAGGCTATTGCTGCACCAACCCGAACTGTTTTACCACAAAATGAGAAACCGATTAAATTCACTTATGTGAAATTCAAAGGATGACAATAATGGGTATTTTTTTTTGGCTTACCACTCTTGGTCTGTAGAAATGTACGAGTAAAGAAACTCCAGTGTCTTCTGCTGATATGCCAAATAGAGAAAAATTCATTATTATTGAAACATGGAAACAACCAAAGTTCCTATGTAAGACTACATTTTAAGTGCACTAGAGGATGACTTATATAATGTCTATAGTGCACTAAAAACTTCAAAAGAGTTGTGGGATGCACTTGAGAAGAAATATAAGACAGAAGAAACATGCTTGAATATGTTTATGGTCGCAAAAATTTTATACTATAAAATGGTACATGGTAAAATTGTTGGATCACAAGTGTAGGAACATAAACTTATTCACCAAGATCTGATTTCTTAAGATATGGTAGTAAATGAAGTTATTTAGGTGGCTGTACTGATCGAGAAGTTATCTCCTTCATGGAACGATTTCAAGAATTATCAAAAGCTCAAGCGTAAAGAAATGAATCTTGAAGATCTTGTGATTCGGCTCATTGTTGAGGATGATAACAAAAATGCCGAAAAGAAGTCTGTAAGAGATCACTAATCGTTGGAGTTATATTGTTGAAGAAGCTCCTATCAAAGATAAAAGGAGAATGAATTACAAGGGGCAGAATTCAGAACAGGCCAAGAAGAAATTCAAAGGCAACTGTTACCACTGTGGCAAAGCTGGTCATAGGTCTTCTGATTTTCATGCTCCAAGAAAGGCCAAAGACAGGCAAAGACAAAAGTCAAGAAAACATCATGGAAAATATTTAAGATGGAGATGACTTGTATGCAATGATATCGGATTGTAACTTAGTTAGAAGTTCAAAGGAGTGGGTTCTCGACTCAGGTGCTACTCGACATATTTGCTCTACCAAGAAGCCTTTGCAACGTACACTTTTGCTGAGTACAATGAAGATTTGTTCATCGGAAACACAACAACAACAATGATTGACGGAACTGAAAAAAGAAACGTTGAAAATGACATCCGACAATGTGTTGACTTTGAACAGTGTATTGGATATCCCTAATATTAGGAAGAATTTAGATTGCTGCACAACTCGTTAAAAACAGTCAGTAGTGAGATCGAATCAAAGATAAGTATTCATACTTGGAAATTGGTTGATCTTCCTCCAATATATAAACCTTTAGGATCAATGTGGATCTTTAAAAGGAAAATGAAACCTGATGGGACAATTAATAAATATAAGGCTAGACTAGTAGTCAACGGGTACAGAAAAAAAGGAAGGTTTGGACTACGTTTACTCATACTCTCTAGTAACAAGTATAACATCAATTAGGATGTTAATAGCACTAGCAGCAGTGCATGATCTTAAAATCCACCAAATGGATGTATAGACAACCTTCTTAAATGGAGAGTTGGAGGAAGAAATTTACATAGAACAACATGAAGGGTTTATAGTTCGTAGTAAAGAAAAGAAAGTGTTTTGACTTGTGAAGTCACTTTATGGACTCAAGCAAGCAACCAAACAATGGCATGTTATATTTGACCATACAATGTTGGCAAATGGATTTAAGATTAAGGAACATGATAAATGTGTTTAGATTAAAAACGTTATGAAACATGAAGTCATTGTCTGATTGTATGTTGATGACATGTTAATAATGATTAAACATATTGACGATATAAATTCTACTAAGCGCCTGTTGTCCATCAAATTTGATATTCAGGACTTATGAGTTGCTGATTTGATCTTAAGGGTCAGGATTATCAAAATTCCTCAGGGACTAAAATTATCTCAATCTCATTATATTAAAATGGCATCGGATAAGTTCAAGTACTCTAATTTCAATATTGTCAAAACTCCAATTGATTTATGCTTTACATTTCAACAGAATGAAGGTTAAAGTGACTCTCGGTTGGAATATGAGAGAGTATTGGGAAGTTTTATGTAGATTATGAATTGTATGAGACAAGATATAGCATGTGCTTTAGCAAACTAAGTTTGTTCACTAGTATCAAAATCTAACTCACTGATGACAATGAAACATGTCTTCGGATATATGAAATACACAAAACACTATGCCTTGCATTATAATGAATATCATGATGTGATTAAATGAGAGAGTGATGAAAATTGAATCACCGGATTAAATGAAGTAAAATCCACAAATGGTTTTGTGGTCATACTCGGTGGAGGAGCAGTCTCTTGAAAATTCTTCAAACAAACATGTATTGCTTTTTCAAGAATGGAACATGAATTCATTGCTTTAAATAAGGATAATGAAGAAGCTCAATGACTCTAGAATTTTTTAGAGGATATTTAATTTTTGCCCAAACCTGTTAGACCTTTTTGCATACATTGTGATAGTCAAATAGCAATAGGTAGGAAGGGAGAGTCATGACAACGGAAAGTCTCGTCATATACGAAAGACACATGACCCAACAAGACAATTGTTCTCTAGTGGAATTATCATAATTGACTATGTAAAGTCAAGCGATAATGTGTAAGATCCACTATTGAAAGGCCTAGTGAAAGATGCAGTTAAATGATCATCAAAGGGAATGATTTACGGCTTAGGACAAGTCAGCATGACGGTAATTATATGTAGCATACGATAGATCCCTAGAGATAGATTCAAGGTGAAAAACAAATTTGTGGTTTAATTTTCGACATTGCCAATAAACTTAATCCATTCTATGATGAAGACAATGTTCAGGAACAAAATTAACAATATAAGGCTTGTTAATGAGGTAATAAAACTTAAAGATTTTAATGATTAGCTATGTTTGGTAGATTTGACCATATAGCGTATATACAAGATGACATGGTTAGAAATTGTGAGTGTGAAGTGGAAGTCGCTCCAAAGAGAATTTTTCGTCAAAAACTTATTTTCTATACACTCATGAAACCAGGAGGTGTTCAAGAATGAAATAAACACAACCTTAAGAACCATAAAAGTAAAGAAAAATAGTTATCTAGGTATATACCAAAGCTCGACGGTCCAAAGATATTATATCTACCGATTGACTAAATATATCCGACATATGTTTACTATGGAAAATACAAGGGGAAATACACTTATCCAGATGCAATTAATCCTTGCTGTAAAGTACACACTTTTTTTGTGCATTCCTATGTTATAATCATTCCCTATCAATATAGGGGATTGTTGGATGTGTAGCAAAAGTTGATGGGAAATAGAGGGAAAGAGAGGAACTTTAAAAATTCAGAACTTAAAGAGTTGGGAACTTGAAAAGTCATCTTATGCTTTAATGAGAAAGACAATTGTCCCTCATCGGTGGTGGAAAGAATAATAGGAGATTTTAATTATACAAAAACTCCTATTAATTATTAGAAGGGTTGGTAAGAGGGACCCCAACTGCACCATCATCGTCATCACTCGCTTGGTTCAGCTCGGCTTCTGTTCTAGAAAATGATCGATCAAGAGATTATTATTAGGACAAAGTTTATTTTAATTAATTAATTAATTAATTAAATTAAATTAAATGGTCAAAATGTTTTGAATTAATTAATTGATAATAGAAGTGTTCAATAATTTAGTTGAAATTAACCGGACGTTTCAACATTTTAGTTGATTAACCCCACCTGATTCGGATCCGCATACGACCCATTTGATTTAAAAACTTTTCCATTTTATTTAAATTTACTGCCGTTTTTGAAAGGACTATTCTGAAAGATTGCAACTTTCAGAAATAACCAGTACCATTTGAAACGTTGCAAAGTTTCATCAATATGGGAGATTGCTGGGTATGTAGTAAGAATTTATGGGAAATAGAGGGAAAGAGAGGAATTTGAAAAGTTAAGAACTTAGGGGTCGTTGGTTACGTTATAAGAGGGTATTTTATTCATGTATAAAACATTTTATTAGTTTTATAATGCTTGGTAAAAGTTTTTTTCAGGTTGAAAAGTCAATATGACTTGTACTATGTTTGGTTGAATTTTATTAATCCTACATAATTAATACCAACATAACTTATGAGGGAATTTATGTATAAAGTTATGCAGTTAGAAGGTGGAATAAGTTATGTGGGTATGAGTTATACATTTATTAAAGTGATAAATTTCATATTTACTCTATTAATTTATTTTATTATTTTAATTGGAAACTTTATTGTTTCCTATAAACATGTGTTGTTTTTATTTCTTATTATATATAGATTATTTTCATTTGTTTTTATATATTTACCATTTTTATTCATTTGCAAAGATAAATATTTTTTAATATTATAAATTGATTGTATATTTTCTAACAGTAGATACGCTAATCACATATTAGCATTATATATTACGCAATATATTTCACATTTTATTAGCATGTATTATCATTTTTTAATTAATATATATTAATTATTCACAAGAAGTTTATATTTAATAGTTAATAATTCATGTGTTGTAATCTCTACGTAACTAAATAATATCTACATAACTAATATCCACACAACTTATACACGCATAATTAAACCCAACATAACTTAACTTGTATAACTAAACCCTGCATAACTAAAACCTGCATAGCTAATACTTGCATAACTAAACCCTCCATAGCTAATACCTGTATAACTAAACCTTGCATAACTAAAACCTACATAACTAAACCTGCATAGCTAATAGCTGCATAACTCTAACAAGTATCCAAACAACCCCTTAAATTATGGGAACTTGAAAAGTCCTCTTATGCTTTAATAAGAAAGACATTTTTTCCTAATTGGTGGTGGAAAGAAAAATAGGAGAGTTTAAATGTAGAAACATTTTTATTAATTGTTAAATGAGTTGGAAATAGGGACCCCCCCTTGTGTCGGCGCTGTCATCGCTCGTTAGGCTCGTCTTCAACTTTGGCTTTGGAAAATGATCGATCAAGAGATTATTTTTCGGAAAAAGTTTGTTTTAATTATTGGGATAATTCACAAGTACCCCCTCAACCTATGCCCGAAATCTGGGAGACACACTTATACTATTCTAAATATTGCAAACTATTTCTCTTGCCTATAAATGTCGTTCACTCTTAAGATGTTTTTCTTACGAATTATTCTGATCTCTTCTTCTTCTTCTACACAACAATTACTGCGTGTATTTTATTGTTCTTGAGTTGTTCAGTGACACCAGGGTTTTGGGTACCAATACTTTGGTGATTAAAAATATTTTACCTTTGGATATCATATGCCAAATCAAACCTCGGATAGTAGAGCAAAATATTTTTCTTTAAAGGGACACTGTGAGTTCAGTGAACTTGATCATTTTCCTGTTGAAATTTTTCCAGATTCTTGTACGTGTTTTACAGATTTTAGTTTTTGTGAAATAAATTTATGTTATTCTTTCATGCTGATTCAATAAATTTTGGTTACTTCGTGTTTTTAAAATAATTATTAAAATCTGTAATTCTAGTTTTTCCAAGACAGATTGGCAACAATCGTAAGGAAATTATTCATATAATTAATATGTGTTTCTAGTGGAGGCAAAAATATTTGTGATTTTATACTCCATGAATTATGCAATTATAATTTATTGTTTACTAATATTGAATTGACTTTTTTTTATCAGAAATGACAAACCATAGTGTTATAGTGGCTGTTACTTCACCAACTCAAATTGTTTACCACAAGCAGAAAAACTGGTAAATTCACTGGTTTGAATTTCTAACGATAGCAGCAATGGGTATTTTTCTGGTATACCACTCTTGGTCTATAGAAATTTACAAGTGAAGAAACTCCAGTGTTTGTTGTTGATATGCAAGATAGAGAAAAATTCATGATTATTGAAGAATGGAAAGAGGCAGAGTTCCTATGTAAGGCTACATTTTAAGTTCTTTAGAGGATGACTTATATAATGTCTATAGTGCAATAAAAACTTCAAAAGAGTTGTGGGATGCACTTGAGAAGAAATTTAAGACAGAAGATGCATGCTTGAAAAAGTTTGTGGTCGTAAAGTTTTTAGACTATAAAATGGTAGATAGTAAAATTTTTGGATCACAAATGCAGGAAGATAAAATTTTTCTCCATGATTTGATTGCTGAAGATATGGTAGTAAATAAAATTTTTCAGATGGTTGAAATTTTCGAGAAATTGTCTCCTTCGTAGAACGATTTCAAGAATTATCAAAACCACAAGTATAAAGAAATGAATACTTAAGATCTTGTGATTCGAATCATTGTTGAAGAAGATAACAAAAAGTCCAAAAAGAAGTCTCGTAAGAGCTCACCAATCGTTGGAGTTAATATTCTTGAAGACGCTCCTATAAAAGACAAAAGGAGAAAGAAGTACATAGGGAAGAAGTCAGAACGTGCAAAGAAGAAATTCAAAAGCAACTGTTACAACTGTTGCAAGGTTGGTCATAGGTCTTCAAATTTTCATGCTCCAAGAAAGGAAAAAGACAAAAGCAAAGACAAAAGACAAGCAAACATCCTGGAAAATATTGAAGATGGATATGACTTGTGTGCAATGATCTCAGAGTGTAACATAGTTGGAAATTCAAAGGAGTGGCTTCTCGACTCAGGTGACACTTGACATATTTGCTCTGTCAAAGAAGCCTTTGAAACGTACACTTCTGCTGCGCACGATGATGATTTGTTCATGGAAAACACAACAACAAAAATGATTGCATGAACTTGAAAGTAATGTTGCAAATGACATCCGACAAGGTGTTGACTTTGAACAGTGTTTTGCATGTCCCTACTATCAGGAAACATTTAGTTTCTACTGCACTACTCGTTATGAACGGGTTAAAGTGTGTCATAGTTAGTGATAAATTTGCAATAAGTAAGAATGAAATCTTCATGGGAAAGGGATACCTCAATGAGGATCTTTTCAAACTCAATGTAATGGTTGTTGACATTATTAATAAGAATTCTGCTTCAGTTTATTTATTAGAGTCAAATGATTTATGGCATGCCCATTCGGTATATGTAAATTACAAAGCCTTGCAATAATTGGTTACTATAGAAGTATTTCCTAATTTTAAATGCGATAAATCGAAATGCAAAATATGTTTGGAAAATAAGTTTGTTAAACATCCTTTTGAGTATGTTTTATTAAATTCCAAAACTTTTGTCTTAATTCACACAGATATATGTGATATGAAGTCAACACATCCACTGGTGGAAAAAAACATTTTATAACTTTTATTGACGACTACACTTGATTTTTTTATGCATATTTGCTTAATAGTAAGGGTGAAACAATTTATGCATTTAAGCAATACAAAAATGAACTGGAGAACCAATTGAATCTGAAGATAAAATGATTCGGAGTGATAGAGGTGGATATTATGAATCTCCTTTTGCAGAGATATGTTTGGAATATTGTATTATTTATAAAACTATTGCACCTTATACACCACTGTCAAATGGTTTGGCGGAACGCAAGAATAAAACGTTAATGTAATTGATGAATGCATTGATGATCAATTCTTGTTCACCATGAAAACGTTGGGGGAAGCCATCCTTATGGCTAATAAGATACAAACAGGGTACCCCATCGAAAAAAACGATCAATTCCATATGAGTTGTGGAACGGAAGGAAACCCAACTTGAAATACTTCAAAGTGTAGGGGTGTTTAGCAAAGGTAGAGGTTCTTTTACCGAAGAGGGTAGAAATTGGACCCAAAACAGTAGAATATGTATTTCTTGGATATTCTATGAACAGTAAGACCTGCAGATTTTTGGGTCACAAATTCGATAATCTTGAGAGTCATGTTAATGCGATAATTGATTCAGCTACCATAGAGTATTTTGGAAACATTTATCTGTATAGAACTGAATATGATTTAACAAATGAAAGACCTAAACCACCAATAAAAGAATCAACATAAAATACACTAACAAGTGGGGATCTTAGGTGTAGTACTCGCCCACGTAAACCTGATTCTTACAGACCAAATTTTGTGGCACTATTGCTTTAAAATGATCCTCAAACATTTAAAGCATATATGTCTTCGTCCGAGTCAACTAATTCGAAAAAAAGCACTCAATAGTGATAGCGAATCAATATTAATTATCACACTTTGAAATTGGTTGATCTTACTCTAAAAGATAAACCTTCAGGATCAAAGTGGATCTTTAAAAGGAAAATGAAACCTGGTGGGACTATTGACAAATATAAGGCTAGAATAGTAGTCAAAGGGTACAGACAAAAGGAAGGTTTGGACTAATTTGACACATACCTCGAGTAACAAGGATAAGATCAGTTAGGATGTTAATAGCACTAGCAACAGTGCATGATCTTAAAATCCACCAAATGGATATAAAGACAACGTTCTTAAATGGAGAGTTGGAGGAAGAAATTTACATGGAACAACGTAAATGCTTTATAGTTCCTGGTAAAGAAGAGAAAGTGTGTAGACTTGTGAAGTCACTTTATAGACTCAAGCAAGCACCCTAACAATGTCATGCTATATTTGACAAAACAATGTTGACAAATGGATTTAAGATTAACGTACGTGATAAATATGTGTAAATTAAAAATTTTATGAATAACGAAGCCCTTGTTTGTTTATATGTTGATGACATATTAATAATGATTAAAAACATTGACGATATAAATTCTACTAAGTGCGTGTTGTCCATCAAGTTCTATATGAAGGACTTATGAGTTGTTGATTTGATCTTAAGGGTAAGGACTATCAAAACTCCTCAGGGACTAACATTATCTCAATATCATTATATTGAAAGGTCATCAGTAAGTTCAAGTACTTAAATTTCAATATTGTCAAAACTCCAATTGATTTAAGCTTTACATTTCAAAAGAATGAAGGTTAAAGTGACTTTCGATTGGAATATGCTAGAGTATTGGGAAGTCTGATGTTGATTATGAATTGTATACGAAAAGATAGAGCATGTGCTATTAGCAATCTAAGTTGTATCACTAATAATCCAAATCAAACTCACTTGATGACAATGAAACGTGTCTTGGGATATATGAAATATATAGAACACTATGCTTTGCATTATAATAAATATAATGTTGTGATAGAATGATATAGTGATTCAAATTGGATCACCGGGTCAAATGAAGTAAAATCCACAATTTGTTTTGTGTTTATACTTGGTGGAGAAGCAGTCTCTTGGAAATTGTCCAAACAGACATCTATTGCTCGCTCAACAGTGGACTATGAATTCATCACTTTGGATAAGGCTGGTGAAGAAGCTCAATGACTCTGGAATTTCATAGAGGATATTCCATTCGGGCCCAAACCTGTTAGACCTATTTGCATACATTGTGATAGTCAAGCAGCAATAGGTAGGACAAGGAGAGTCATGTACAACGGAAAGTCTCGTCATATATGACGGAGACATGATGCTGTAAGCTAACTGCTCTCTAGTGGATCATCATAATTGACTATGTAAAGTGAAGCGATAATCTGTCAGATCCACTAACGAAATGTCTAGTGAGAGAGGCAGTTGAAAGATCATCTAAGGCAATGGGTTCACGGCTTAGGACAAGTCAGCATAAGGGTAACTCTACCTAGCAGACTGGAGATCCCAAGAGATAGATTCAAGGAGAAAAACAAAGTAGTGGCTGACGGTTCGACATTGTAAATTAACTCAATCCATTCTCATGATGAAGACAATGTTTAGGAACAAAGTTAAGACTATAAGGCTTGTTAATGAGGTAATAAATGATTATCTAAGTTTGGTAGATTTGATCAAATATTGTATCTACAAGATTACACGATTAGAAAACGTGAGTGTGTAGTGGAAGCCGCTTCAAAGAGAATTTATGTCAAAAGCCTAATTTCGATATACTCAATAAACCAGAAGGTGTTCGTTACTGAAACAAACACAACCATTAAAACATTCAACAGTAAAGGTTAATTGTGTGACAAATGGTTGTCTATGTATGCACCAAAGCTCGACGGTTCAAAGATATTGCATCTACTGATTGACTGAATATATCAAACATATGTTCACTATACAAAATACAAGGGGAAGAATACTCATCCAAATGCAATTAATCCTTGCTGTAAAGTACACACTTGTTTGTGCATTCCTATGTTATTATCTTTCCTTATCAATATGGGGGACTGTTGGATATGTAGCAACACCCAGAAAATTGACACTACGAACAACACCCCCATGACGTTCTTTGATAGAATATCAAGTTCTTCCATAATTTTTACCATGTTTTGGTCCCTCTTATATTCTTTTCAATCTAATTCTTCAATAACATAAATGTGATATGAGATACCAGGTCCTCTTAATTGTACCACACCATATTGATGGTTGTCATGCCATCAAGATGTTGAGTTGCTACTCCATATAGTTGTTGCATTAGACCACGAGTGAGAGTTGATCAGCGACAACATTGGTTACCAAATCCAAACTCCTTTAAAAGTACTGAAGGAGCACATTATTAGTTAAATGATTTGTTGGGCATTGTAGAACCAGCTTTTGGCGCTTAAAGAATTGAATGTTATCCCGAATAGTCATTATCCTTTAGGAAGGGAAATATAGCATATTGAATGCAATAACCATTTTTTCCAATGAAGTTATTGAATTTTGAGACTATCAATTTCATCTAGGTGGTCCCACAGGATACTGTTAGTGTCATTTACACTCATAGTTCCTGCTTACAACACATACACATAAAACAAATATGAAAATTAAGTAAGTAGACTACCACTAATAAGAACAAAAACACTATTGAACTACATTATCACGTGACACCACTCACTGGTAATGATGTCACTTTGATGCTTATCATGACCAAACATACAAACCTACGGTACGAGTGTCTACAATAGTTGATACTTTAGTAATCCAACCAAAGGTTTGATTCATGTCCCAAGGAAGCAATTTTCAGAAAATATTGTTAAATTAGAATTTCATTCTAATTAGTCGTAGCAAAAAAGATTTATGAATAAAAGCATGTCAAATAAAAAGGGCCACACGAGAAGATAAAATGTAAAAAAAGGGGGGGTTGTGACTAGTAAAAATGATAAAACTGCAAAAGAGAATAATGTATGAGGAAGAGTTTTGATATGACCGAAATACAAGCTGAGATAGGTAGTTGGGTACATGCTTTTGATAGAATATTTGGAAGATAATAGTGACTAGTTGAAGATTTAGATGGAAATAAGTTCCCTCTCGGGCAACTTACCTTCATTCAAATGTGTTCCTCACGAACACCTAATTTCGGAATGAAGGACAATTTACGTCTTACCCCCACTCACTCTCTTCATCTGAATGTTAGTATATGGGACTAGTGCTCACCCTCTTGGGATGAGTCTCATATCGACCCACATCCTAGGCCATCAGTCCAACAATCTTTTTTTCACGATCTCTCTCTTTGGAAAACCAAAAACACATGTGTGGATTGTATTTGATTCTAGAAACCTATTAACTTAAATAAAAAAATACTACGTGAAAACACCATTCAAATATATCTAACCTATCAGCAAGCAAGACCCGCCAATAATATCAACACATATTTGTTAAATCACACCCCAAGAATGAGGGTTCTTAGCCACACATCAAGCATTAAAAAATTACACCTAAAATGATACTTAAATAAGATAGGTATAAGAAATTAAACCTTAATATGAGCAAAGGAAGAAGAACAAAGAAAACCCTTAGGGAAGATGAAACCCTTCCTTCTTCAAGTCTCCCACAAAACCCTCAACTTAAGAGAAAATAAAAAAACTAAAGTTCTAAGTTAAAATATTTTAATATTGTTTGAATTAACATCTACAACTAGTATTTATATCATTCAGATTTAGTTTTGGGGCGGGACCATTCGGCGAGGTAAGTCGCGATTGCCAAATGACTCGGCGATTCCCCCTTCTTCTATTTCATCGTATTTTTATACTTTCCCTTCAGCATATTTGTATTGTTGATCATTGGGCGGTAAATCTTTGCCTCTCGGAAATGATAGTCAACACGCGAACTGCTCCTTTCATTGCCTCCAAATCAACTTCCTTCAAGACTTCGCATAGTTGAACTAAAGGCTGAGTGCTTCCCTTCAGCGATTCGCCAAGTGTGACAAGTGAAGTTCACTGTTCGACTTTTAAGTTCATTTTGGCCTTTTTGTTCATTTTTGCGCGTAACTGTCCATGCTATATCTAAAATTTCAAAACCCTGAAACTTAAGAGTTTTCATCTGAAATTCAATAATATAAGAATTTGTGGACAATAGTTCTATCCAAAAAAAGCCCTAAATGAGTCCACTATTTGGACTCATTTAGAATCCCTAATCCAAAAAGAAGAAGAAGAAAAAAGTCTATTTTCTTCTATCATGAAAATACCCAACTGTTTTCCTTTGAAAACAAAAACTCACACCATTCTCCTCTTTTCTCCTTTGAAATAAGATTTTTATTTCTTCTTAAATATGAACAATATAGGGACCACATGATAGACTACTGTTGCTTGCTATTATTGAATGATTCCAAATAACTAATTTCAAGTATTCTTACAATAATAAATTAAAAGTCATTCTACTAGAAATTCATAATTGAACTTCTCTATTGATATTTCAAAATTCACTATTGAACAATTATACAATTCTCCATTTAACTTATTGATACTAATTAATAAATTAAATTACTAACGAATTTAATTTAGTGATTAATTTCCTTTAGAGGACTACTTAGATTATTTCATGTGTCGTATTCATAAATCCACTAGCAAGGTTTGACAAGATGAGAACATATAAATTTATCAAAAACGCACATTAATCGATCTCTATGAAGAGATATAGATTCCATCAACTAACTTATTATTTTACCAATATATATTAGTATCATCCAATCTAGTTGTCATGTTGTCCTAGCTCAATATCTATGATTTTAATAAATCACAAGACAATTAATATGTACAGTTCATAATAGTTATATCAGGATTAAGAATATAAGTATATTTATAGTTTAGAGAATATGTTTTTTCCAGCCATTCTAAAACAAGTATCTCTATTCTATCTCATGAAATACATATAAAATGCACTAAAACAAGAAGTTGTAACCATATCGTTCTTATAATCAAGATAAATACACATGAGCATGTGCTACAACCGTACAGATGGCATGTGGAATTTCCATCCTAATTGTGAACAAAAAATATTATAATTCTAAGAACCGATGATCAAAACATCTATGTATAGGCTAAAACTCTACATACTAAATCATATACTAAATAAGTAAGCAAACAACATTAACGAATGCATGATCTATTAAAACCGAATCAATATTTATTCTATAATGAATATATCTAAAGATATGACTAATAGTATATAACCCTACAATCTCCCACTTAGACTTTTAACCATCAAATTATTATAATGTTTATATCAAAATGCACGGTAATAGTATATACCCTATCAAACTCCACTTAGATATTTACTCTTTAAAATTAGTAGAATACTATGTCTAGACACATGCTCAATAGTATGTACCCAAATAACCTCTCACATAGACTCTCAACTTCATATTTACAACTTTCACGGGCATTCATCTATGTTTTATTGAAATAAATTTATTAACCTATTTTCTCATTCAATTTTTTCTAGTAGTTCTTTGT
This sequence comes from Solanum pennellii, assembly GCF_001406875.1. Lineage (NCBI taxonomy): Eukaryota > Viridiplantae > Streptophyta > Magnoliopsida > Solanales > Solanaceae > Solanum > Solanum pennellii. The sequence continues at coordinate 42,903,357 of NC_028646.1, read as the reverse complement.
CGTAAAAAATAATTTTCTCTAAATGTTGAGAGACCTTATCATGAAACCCTCCAATAGCATACGTCTTTTCAGGAGTGCCATCATGAAAGTTCTCTCAAGCCTACAAAAAAATCAATCTTCTTTACAATCCTCCTACTACGAGTAAGTACTGCTACGTTATCACACTTTCATGTTATTGAGTTTTAGTATTTTCTTCAAAATCTTCCGATATTGAAATATTAACAAAATTCAATGCAGTTTTCATTTTCTCAACATCACTCCCCAATACTTGAGGTAGTAGTTTAGTTATGATTATTAAGGTCTCTCCCACTACTTAAATGCAGTGGAACTTTAGTTATGACATACTGATTAGATATTCTTGAGCATGACTTATTTTTTATTTCCTTGTTTACTTTCAATCAAATTAGTTACATCAAGGAACATGGTCTACTAAATGATCCTTTTTTGGAATTTAGATAGTTCTATTAACACTTGCCTTATATTTTCGGACCCTATAATAACCATTTTTCATTGTTTAGGATAGCCAATTAACATACAAATTCTGTTCATAATTCCAGATTATTACTCTCCCACTCAACACCTGTGCTAGATAATCCTTTATCTGAACATGCCACATATAAGACTTATGTCATATTTATAGTTGTTTAAGGTAATGATTTCAAATAAATTTAATTCAAAATGTACTATGTAGTTATTATAACATGTATAAAAATAATAATAATCATTTCTCTTCTACAACAATCTAGTATAGAGTGTTTTATGCAAACAATTAAAATACAATAATTCTATAAGGTAAGTGACTCATGAGCTTTGTCGAGAGTTTTACATCACTTCAATAATATTGCAGTGACTTTATGCAATTTAAATGATGTTAGTTTCATGTACCTTAAAAATTTTGAGTTTATCAAGACTTTCCCAATTAAAAAACATTAAAAAAAATCATATAATGCTCATTTATTACAGAAATTAGAATATATTAACTATAAATAATAACAACCTCTTTTTCCTAAGAGGAAAGGTTTCTTAGTCATTTTCCTTCTAAAAAAGAATCATATGTTGGTAGTGACTACTCTTTAACAACCCTCAAAATTTTATTTTAATAAATGACTTAGACGCTAATGTAAGTAGAAGTTTACATTAATTTAAATGATATTTTCCCGTATGAGACATATTAATATAATTCAATTCATGAGAGATAATGCAAATAAAAAAGACTCATCAATGTACCACAAGGAATCAAATATTCATCTAACTCAATGATATGAGAGTTACAAGAGAATATATTAAACAAAATTTTCTAGTTAGAAATTAAAAACAATTCCTTATAAAATGAGGTACATTTATAATGCATTCTTTCAATTAATATATTATCTCTACCAAAACAAAAACTCAAGTAGTAGGAAGTGGGTGCATAATGTGTATTGGCAATATGAGATATTGTAATGGCCGGGTTTCGTAACTATTGAAATCCCAATGGGGAAAATTGCGGCAAGACAAACTTTTTGTAGTACTAGGATATTCCAATCCTTGTCCAGATTTGGAGGAAAATGGAGTCATCAAGGTTAAGGAAAATCTAGTAACAATCATGTCAGTAAATAGGAAATTCATTGCATAATCATTTAGATAACTCGATAGAGAATTCACACGACATTACGCATTTAAATTTTGATAATAGACCTCCGAGAATCGACCATAGCGTCAAGGGTAGGCGTAGTGGAATAAGAATACTTTGTAAAAGGTGGATATTGAAAATCTCTTAGGAGTTCATAGCCTCGATTCGTGCTGCTGTAGGGGGATTCTTACTACTGCAGTGACGCTTCTACATCGGTTGTTGTGGACGACCCAGAGATTGAATTATAGGTTTTTGGATATTTTTCTTGATGGATTTCTGTGGTTCAAAAACTGTCAGAGAAACAGGATTGGTGCTGTTGCAGTGATGTCTCTAGAGTGGGATAGGTGCCCCTATAGAGGGATGATGTGTTTTAAAATCGTAAATAATAAAATTAGACGTCCTTATTTGTATTGTTGGACATTATGAGATAAGAGACAACCTTTGGGATATTCCAACTAGTATCCCACACTTCTTGAAGCTAGAGGTAAGTTTTTCACTCTCTGAATATGCTTTTTGATTCGTAAAACATTTTAGAATGGGTGAATATTATGGCGAATGATTTCTTGAAGAATTGTGTGGTGGAATTAACCCTAAATATATTTGTAGGTTCACGAGTTTGAACTAGGGTTCATAGTTTTTAGTATTTCACGAATTTAGTGTTTCTTTATTGAATCTCGTATATAAATGGTTGTTTGTAGACCATGAACAAGCGAAAAAAATTCCAAAACGGAAGGTTCAAGTTGTCTGGGTTCTCAAGCTTATTTCGAGGTAGGTGATTGTTGTGATTCTATGATTCTGTGATATACCCTTGTGGTAGTTGTATATTTATGCATGTTGCAATATTGAACATAAATGTTGAAATAATATATATAAATATCAATACCATGAAATCATGATTCAATGGGTGGTCTTGATGTGTTACTATGATGTGTGACTGCGATTAGCTGCCAAAGTCTAGCATACTAACTTGTATCGGATTTCCACGTTCCGACATGCTAATTGGGATTGGTTGCCACGTTCCGTCATAAAAATTATATCTGATTGCCACGTTCTGGCATGCTTACAGTTTGACTTTGGGATTCTTGATGTAACACCCTAAAACGAACTAAGGTGAACTAGAGATTCGTGATTGTTTCTTGAGTTAATTTTTTTTAAAGGGAGTTATATTGATATGCTTAGGTAGTGTGTGATGTTTGGAGGTCAAACATCTGAGAACGTCCATGACATTCGTAGAGAGTGACTTAGAAAGTGTTTGAGTGTCTTTATGTGTTTGAGTGAGTTTTATGTGTTAGTTTTTTAAAAAATTGGTGTAGCACGTTCGTATGACATAAACGACGATGTTTAGGGGTTTAACGTCCATATACGATCCCACCTAGAACCCACAAGGGGACCTAGAATAAGACCTCACCTCTTGGCAAGAAGCTTCCAAATAGTGACCAAACGACGACCAAAGGGATGGTCCGTCGACCATGGGCGTCGATTGTAACTGCAAGGAATTATAGAATTCTCTTCAATGAGGTTATGTCCCAACCAACGAAACCCCACCAACGAGCCATTGATGGACAAACGGTACGTTGATTGATCAGTCTGTGAGACTGCCCCAAAAGTTGTCTTTTTCTTTTAATGACTTGAGGTGATTGGTAAATTCACCCAAGTCTTTTATGAAGCTTGAGTGATAATTTAAGGGTCTTAAAGGTATATTAAAGGGTTTTAAACCCTAAGATCTCATTTTACACTTCATTTCCTAAAACCCAAAACTCCTCTCTCTTAAAAGTCTCTCTCAAGTCTCCATAGAACATGGAAGTCAAGAAGAGCCATGAGGGCTGTTGTTGGTTGATTTCATTACCACAAAATCAGTGGGTTTTCTTATATGTGAGTTATGGTATCAATCCTTGAACTCTCTTACATTCAAAGAGTGACTTCTAATGGAATTTCAAAAGGGTTTTCAATCCTAATTTCCTCTATCTTCAATTCTATATATGGGTGTTTCATGAAAACATTTTGAATGATTTAAAAATGATGTTTCTAATGTTAGTTGATGATTTCAATGCTAAAACTTCAATGAAAACATATTTTAGTTTATAAACAAATTTTTGCTTAAGGAATGGGTTAAATGAGCATGAGTAGGAACTCTTTGAGCTTTGGTTTGTTATGGTTGATATTGTGGTTTAGATACTTCCCTAAGGGCTATATTATGATGAAATGTGGAGTAAGATGTTATACGTTATGGAAGCTTTCATAAAAGGTTAAGTTGGTTTATTGTTTAGCTTTAATTTTGAAATGCTCTTGAGTAGTATGGTCCACCTTCTTTATAGTGATGTTTACTTGAATTGTATGAATGTAAAGTTATTTCCTTATTGTGAATGAGTCCATGAAGGATTGTTATGTGAAGAATGATTATTATGATGTTATTTTTGTTAAATAATCTTTTTAAAGCTATTATTTGAGGTAGGCTAGGGAATATGCTTAAATATATTATATGATTATGTGAAACATGTAAAGTGAGTGATGTGATGAACGAATGTCTAAGCATGTATAGAAGTTAAATGTAAATGATTCGATGCTTATGTGCAAGGTGTACTCACATGTACACACACTCACACTTGAATGAATGAATGAAGCTAAGTTAAGCCAAAAATTGAGTTTTGGAGTGAGCACTCTTCGTGAGTTGTGATGAAGTGTTTAGTAGCAACCTCACTACATCCTAAGAGATTTCTAAGATAGGTCGAAGTATGAATACCCTTCGTGAGTTGGGATGTTGTGTTCACTATTTATCCTTAACCTATAGTATATAATGTTTAGATTCCCTAGGGAGTTATGCCTCGCACCGAGAGGATCTGAAGAAGAGAATGAGTTACTCAATAGGAAATCCTTATTACTTAACTATGTGCACGCATTGGTTTAGCTATTGGCTAAGCCATGTAAAAGCGAAGAGAATGACCTTACTCTAGGCAAGTGAGGATCCCTAATCCGTCAGGGGTTAATATCGGGATTCCATGCCTAGCTCTCATGTTCTATATACGTTAAGATAACCCCCACAATAGTAATGAAAGTGCTAAGTCTTCTAAAATAGTGTACTACTTAGGGTAGGTAGTTGAATGGGACGACATTTATCCATTGCACTAGGAAGGAATTCCGAAAGGCGAGTCTTGGTGAACCTTCTATGAATTGAATGAACTATGTCTCCTAAAAGAACGTACTACTTAGGGTAGGTGGTAATATTTGACAATATGTATCCATTGCACTAAGTAGACCTTTCGTAAGGGGAGACTTGGTACTAAGCCTTATAAAAGAGTGTACTACTTAGGTGCGGTGGTGGAATGGGACATCATATACTCATTCCACTATTCTTTGTCATTTTTTCCTATTCTAGGGTAGTCTTATTCAAATAAATTAATTAATATTCTTATGAAGTTTGATTCATACCTCAAAGTTTTCATCCTCCTATTTGATCGGGCTTAATCTTTACTATAAGTCATAGTGATTCATCTAATTATGAAAATTCTTTTTATATTTTGGTGCCTTTTTTGAACTCTTTTAAAAATTCATTAAATATGATTGATAATTGAACTTCTGTAACAACCTTTTAGTCGTTTTGAGTAGTAGAGTTTATTCTGGTAATAGCTGTCTGGGTCGACGGATCCCACGATGGACCGTCATGGGCACGACGGACCGTCTAGGGGGTCTCGTTCCAAATCACTTAGACTCTGGAAAATTGGGTACTGAGAAAAACTCTCTGAACTTCGCGACGGAAGAGCAGGACGGACCGTCGTAGGCACGACGGACCGTCACAGACTCTTTAATGAATTCGACTCTCTGAACTTTGTGATGGAAGCAGCAGGACGGACCGTCGCAGGCACGACGGGCCGTCACAGGCTACGTAACCCTGACTGGGTCGGATTTCTGTTAAAAGTTTTAAGGGGTGTTTTGGACTATTCCTGCTTATGATTATAAAGTTAGTGGTTTAATGTTATTAATTCAATTACTTGGGGGTTAAAGGAGATAACCTTGAATTAATTAGTGGGTTACTTTTACCATCTTTTATAGTTAATTATATGATAATTAGGGTAAGAGAAAAGAGTTTGAATAAGGAAAAATAGAAAGAACAGAAAGAAGAGGGGAGAACGAACGAATGAGAGAGGAGAGAACGAAGAGGAAAGCAAAAGTATTGGAAAAGTAGATCGCTTGATCACGATTCTTCTGTGGAGGTAGGTTATGGTTTATGCTATTTCATAGTAAACTCTTAATTGCGAATGATATGTATTGGGTAGTATTGTAAAGTATTCTATATGCTTAATTGTGTGGTTGCATGATGTGATTATATAATTGTGATGAAATTAGCATGATGAGGCTGTTGAATCTTAAACTTTAAAAACCTCCTTGATAATGATGTTGCCTTGGTATAAAAGAAGGCTTGATGAACTTAAAGAATGAGAATTAGAGGATCGGAGTGTCACGTTCCGACACCAGTATAGTAGAGGATCAGAGTGTCACGTTCCGACACCAGGATAGTAGAGGATCGGAGTGTCACGTTCAGACCCAAGGATAGTAGAGGATCAGAGTGTCACGTTCCGACACTAGGATAGTAGAGGATCGGAGTGTCACGTTCCGACACCAGTATAGTGGAGGATCGGAGTGTCACGTTCCGACACCTGGATAGTAGAGGATCGGAGTGTCACGTTCCGACACCAGGATAGTAGAGGATCGGAGTGTCACGTTCCGACACCAGGATAGTAGGGGATCGGAGTGTCACGTTCCGACACCAAGATAGTATAGAGAATGAATCCGGAATTATGCTAATATACTCAGATTTAAAGAACCTATTTTACCAAACGAGTATGGTATTGAGGCTTGAGTCCCCATAGATGTGCTTGGGTTGTGTCCAAAGTTTATGGTACTTGTTGTTGTCACCTGTTAAGTATTATGGTTTATTTTATGTTATTATCTGATATATATTATATTCTATTTTGAGTTGGCCGATGATACTTACTCAGTACTTGTTCCTTGTACTGACCCCTACTTGTATGTTTTCTCTTTGTTATTTGTGGAGTGCAGCAAACGTACCGTCGACTTCAACTCAACCGCAACTCTAGCCAAACCTCAGGATAATCAGATTTCAGGGTGAGCTATTGTTCCTAGCTCGTACTGGATTCTCTCTCATTCATGTCTTGATGTCCTTGAAGTTCTGGCATGGACAATCTGTTTCTTATTTTAGCTTCCTAGACACTCTTGGATTTAGTAATTTGAGGATAGAATTTTCTTGTGGTGATGACTTCCATATTTTGGGGATAGTAATTGATGAATTTTAGAAGTTATTAATTGATTTCGTTAATGAGTTTTAAGTCTTCCGCATTATTTTCTGTTTATTATGGTTGAAATGTTGGGGTTTAGATTGGTTGGTTCGCTCACATAGTAGGATAAGTGTGGGTGCCACTCGCGGCTCGTTTTGGGTCGTGACAAACTTGGTATCAGAGCATTAGGTTCGTTGGTCTCATCACAGAAGAACGAGTCTAGTAGAGTCTTGAGGAATGGTAGGGGGACGCCATTACTTTTCTTTGAGAGGCTATAAGACTTTAGGAAAATTCCTTTCTTTCTTTCTTTCGTGAAATTACTTGGATCCAATTAGTATCTAGGTGATACAAATTGGTATCTGACCATCTTCACTCTATTTCGCAGATGGTTAGAACTAGAGCAACAACTGCGCCAACACCAACACCGGCAAGACAAGATGCATCTGAGCCAGCCACTGGGGCTGTAGCTCGAAGAGGAGCAGTGACAAGAGGTCGTGGTAGAGGTCACGGGAGGACGTCCTCTAGAGGAAGAGGACAAGCACCTGGCCCATGTTGTGCTAGGGCGGTGACTCCTCCACCGACTGAGGAAGTTGTAAGAGAGGGTGAGGAAGGGGAGAATGAACAAGTGCAGAATGAGGAATTACCACCCAACCTACCCTAGAGATGATTAATCAGGTTCTTGCTTATCTTAGCGGGTTATCTGATCAAGGCTAGACACCTCCAGTGTTTTCTGCACCAGCACCTCAGGTTCCGGGAGTACAACATGCAGCTGTTGTGGATCCCCGCATGGATGCCTCATTGGAAATAGGCACGTTTCCTCGGTTGACTACAGGGCCTATAATTACAAGTGATCAGCACAAACTTTTCAGTAAGTTCTTGAAGTTGAAACCTCCAGTTTTCAAGGGTGCTGAATCTGAGGATGCCTATGACTTTCTGGTTGATTGTCATGAGTTGCTACATAAGATGGTCATAGTGTAACGATTCGGTGTTGAGTTTGTAACCTATCAGTTTCAGGGAAATGCCAAAATGTGGTGGCGATCGTATGTTGAGTGTCAACCAGCACAGGCACCACCTATGACTTGGGCATCATTCTCTAGCTTATTTATGGAGAATTATATACCCCGGACATTGAGGGATAGGAGGAGGGATGAGTTCCTGAGCCTAGAGCAAGGAAGGATGTCGGTTACTGCTTATGAGGCTAAGTTTTGTGCATTGTCCAGGTATTCCACCCAGCTTTGCTTCAGTCCACAAGAGCGGATTCTCCGTTTTGTGAAGGGATTGAGGTCAGATTTGTAGATTTAAGCCTTACAGGTAGCTACTGCAGCAAAATCCTTTCAGGAGGTGGTACACTTTGTGATAGAAGTGGAGGGAGTGAAACCAGACGACTTCACCATGGCATCGACACCTAAGAAGTTTCGTAAGGGAGGTGAATTTAGTGGTTCTTACTCCAGAGGGCAGGGTTCAGGAGGTTACCCAGCCCGACCTATTCAGTCTTCACTGTAGGCTGTAGCTGGGGGTCCACCGCAGACCGGTCAACATATCTCTGAGTTTGGAGGTTACCCCCAGACTTCGTCTTTCTCACAGAGACCTATGTTTGAACCCAGAGAGTGTTATGGATGTGGGGAGACTGGACATATTAAGAGGTATTGTCCAAAACAGAGTTACAGACCCCCAATAGTCAGAGGTAGAGGTGGTCATGGAAGAGGCCGCTATTCTGGAGGACGTGGTGGCCGAGGTAATGGTGGTCACCTAAACGGCCGGGGTGACGGGCAAACTGGAACTATTGCAGTGCAACATGGTAGGGGCAACGGGCAGACAGGTGATAGGGCCCATTGTTATGCTTTCCCTGGGAGGTCCGAAGCGGAGACATCTGATGCTGTTATCACAGGTAATCTTTTGGTTTGTGATTGCATGGCTTCTGTATTATTTGATCCTGGCTCCACATTTTCATATGTATCTTCCTCATTTGCTACTGGTCTTAATTTATATTGTGAATTGCTTGACATGCCTATTCGTGTTTCTACTCTGGTGGGTGAGTCTGTGATAGTTGAAAAGGTGTATAGGTCTTGTCTTGTAACTTTTGTGGGGAGCAATACTCATGTAGACTTGGTTATCTTAGAAATGGTTGACTTCAATGTAATTCTGGGTATGACTTGGATCTCTCCATATTTTGCAATCTTAGATTGTAATGCTAAAACTGTAACGTTGGCCAAGCCTGGGACAGATCCGTTAGTATGGGAGGGTAATTACACTTCCACTCCAGTTCGTATCATCTCCTTTCTTCGTGCTAAGAGAATGGTTAGTTATGGGTGTTTAGCTTTCTTGGCACACCTCAGGGATGATACTACCCAAGTACCTTCAATTGAGTCGGTTTCGATAGTCCGTGAGTTTCTGGATGTGTTACCTGCAGACCTTACTGGTATGCCACCGGATAGGGATATTGACTTTTGCATTGATTTGGAGCCGGGTACTCGCCCCATTTCCATACCCCCTTATAGAATGGCTCCCGCTGAGTTAAGAGAGTTAAAGGCCCAACTCCAAGAGTTGTTAAGCAAAGGATTTATTAGACCAAGTGCATCCCCTTGGGGTGCTCCCGTTTTGTTTGTGAAGAAGAAGGATGGCAGTTTTCGGATGTGCATAGACTACAGGCAACTGAATAAGGTAACCATTAAGAACAAATATCCTCTTCCTCGCATCGATGATTTGTTCGATAAGTTACAAGGTGCTTGTACCTTCTCAAAAATCGATTTGAGATCTGGTTACCATCAATTGAAACTACGGGCAACGGATGTGCCAAACACTGCTTTTTGAACCAGGTATGGACATTATGAGTTCTTAGTAATGTCTTTTGGGCTTACGAATGCCCCCGCTGCTTTCATGAGCTTGATGAACGGTATTTTTAAGCCATATCTGGATCTCTTTTTCATTGTATTCATTGATGATATACTGGTATACTCGAAGAGCAGGGAGGAACATGAGGAGCACATGAGAATAGTATTGGAAATTTTGAGGGAGAAAAAGCTTTATGCCAAATTCTCCAAGTGTGAGTTTTGGCTAGATTCAGTGTCCTTCTTGGGGCATGTGGTTTCTAGGGATGGAGTGATGGTGGATCCTTCTAAGATCAAAGCAGTGAAGAGTTGGGTAAGACCTACTAATGTTACAGAGGTAAGGAGCTTTGTTGGTTTAGCTAGCTACTACCGTCGATTCGTCAAGGGATTTTCTTTTTTTGCTTCCCAACTGACAAATTTGACTAAGCAGAGTGTTCCATTTGTATGGTCGGACGAGTGTGAAGAAAGCTTTCAGAAGCTCAAGACCTTGTTGACTACTGCACCAATTCTTACCTTGCCAGTGGAAGGTAAAAATTTCATTGTTTATTGTGATGCATCCTATTCTGGTTTGGGTGCAGTGCTAATGCAAGAGAAGAATGTAATTGCTTATGCTTCGAGGCAATTAAAGGTGCATGAACATAATTATCCGAACCACGATTTGGAGTTGGCTACGGTAGTGTTTTCATTAAAGCAATGGAGGCATTATCTTTATGGGGATAAGTGTGAAGTCTATACGGATCATCGTAGCCTACAGTATGTCTTTACTCAGAAAGATTTGAATTTGAGGCAGAGGAGATGTATGGAACTACTGAAGGACTACGATATCACTATTTTGTATCACCCAGGAAAAGCTAACGTTGTGGCAGATGCGTTAAGTAGAAAAGCAGGATGCATGGGAAGTCTAGCTCACTTGCAGGTTTCTAGACGCCCATTGGCTAGAGAGGTTCAGACTCTGGCTAATGACCTTATGAGGCTAGAAGTAAATGAGAAGGGAGGATTTTTGGCCTGTGTGGAGGCAAGATCTTCCTTTCTTGTCAAGATTAAGGGAAAGCAGTTTACTGATGAGAAACTGAACCGGATTCGAGATAAGGTATTGCGAGGAGAGGCTAAAGAAGCAAAAATCGATGAGGAATGTGTTTTGAGAGTTAAGGGAAGGGTATGTGTACCCCGCGTCGATGATTTTATTCACACTATTTTTACAGAGGCTCATAGTTCAAGGTATTCTATACATCTCGGTGCAACCAAGATGTATCGTGACTTTAAGCAACATTTTTGGTGGAGTAGGATGAAACGTGACATTGTTGATTTTATTGCTCAATGCCCGAATTGTCAGCAGGTAAAGTATGAACACCAGAGGCCTGGAGGGACAATTCAGAGAATGCCCATTCCGGAATGGTAGTGGGAGAGAATTGCAATGGACTTCGTGGTTGGTCTTCCAAAGACAATGAGTAAGTATGACTCCATTTGGGTAATTGTTTATAGGTTAACTAAGTCTTCTCACTTCATTCCGGTTAAGGTGACTTACAATGCAGAGAAGTAAGCCAAACTTTATATCTCAGAAATTGGTCGATTGCATGGAGTTCCTCTTTCCATCATATCAGATAGAGGTACGCAGTTTACTTCTAAGTTTTGGAAAACATTGCATGCCGAATTAGGTACTAGGTTGGATCTTAGTACTGCATTTAACCCTCAGACCGATGGTCAGTCTGAGCGGACAATTCAGGTTTTGGAGGATATGCTTCGTGCATGTGTGATAAAGTTTGGTGGTCATTGGGATAACTTTTTACCCTTAGCAGAGTTCTCATACAACAATAGCTATCACTCAAGTATTGATATGGCCCCATTTGAGGCACTGTATGGGAGAAGATGTAGGTCTCCCATTGGGTGGTTTGATGCATTTGAGGTTAGACCTTGGGTTACTGACCTTCTGAGGGAATAGTTAGATAAAGTGAAATGCATTCAAGAAAAGCTTTTAGCGGCTCAAAGTAGACAGAAGGAATATGCAGATCGAAAGGTTAGAGACTTGGATTTTATGGAGGGTGAGCAAGTTTTGCTGAAGGTTTCGCCCATGAAAGGGGTGATGCTGTTTGGTAAGAGAGGTAAGCTTAGTCCGAGGTATATTGGTCCATTTGAAGTTCTGAAGCGCTTGGGGGAGGTAGCTTATGAATTAGCCTTACCTCCAGGACTGTTAGGAGTGCACCCGGTATTTCATGTGTCTATGTTGAAAAGATACCATGGGGATGGAAACTACATCATTCGTTGGGATTCAGTTCTTCTTGATGAAAATTTGTCTTATGAGGAGGAGCCTGTTGCCATTTTAGATAGAGAAGTCCGCAAGTTGAGATCAAGGGAGATTGCATCCATCAAAGTTCAATGGAAGAATCGAGCAGTTGAAGAGTCCACTTGGGAGAAGGAGGCCGATATGCAAGAAAGATACCCACACCTGGTTACAGATTCAGGTACTCGTTTTCGTCCTTGTTTTTCTTCTTGTGATCGTTCGGGGACGAACGATGGGTAAATTGGTACCTATTGTAACAACCTGTTTAGTCGTTTTGAGCAGTAGAGTTTATTCTGGTAATAGCTGTCTGGGTCGACGGATCCCACGACGGACCTTCATGGGCACGACGGACCATCCATGGGGTCTCGTTCCAAAACACTTAGACTCTGGAAAATTGGGTACTGAGAACAACTCTCTGAACATCGCGACGGAAGAGCAGGACGGACCGTCGTAGGCACGACGGACCGTCACAGACTCTTTAATGAATTCGACTCTTTGAACATTGTGACGGTAGCAGCAGGACGGACCGTCGCAGGCACGACGGGCCGTCACAGGCTGCGTAACCTTGACTGGGTCGGATTTCTGTTAAAAGTTTTAAGGTGTGTTTTGGACTATTCTTGCTTATGATTATAAAGTTAGTGGTTTAATGTTATTAATTCAATTACTTGGAGGTTAAAGGAGATAACCATGAATTAATTAGTGGGTTACTTTTACCATCTTTTATACTTAATTATATGATAATTAGGGTAAAAGAAAAGAGTTTGAACAAGGAAAAATAGAAAGAACAGAAAGAAGAGGGGAGAACGAACGATCGAGAGAGGAGAGAACGAAGAGGAAAGCAAAAGCATTGGAAAAGTAGATCGCTTGATCACGATTCTTCGGTGGAGGTAGGTTATGGTTTATGCTATTTCATAGTAAACTCTTAATAGCGAATGATATGTATTGGGTAGTATTGTAAAGTCTTCTATATGCTTAATTGTGTGGTTGCATGATGTGATTATATAATTGTGATGAAATTAACATGATGAGGCTGTTGAATCTTAAACTTTAAAAACCTCCTTGATAATGATGTTGCCTTGGTATAAAACAAGGCTTGATGAACTAAAAGAATGAGAATTAGAGGATCGGAGTGTCACGTTCCGACACCAGGATAGTAGAGGATCGGAGTGTCACGTTCCGACACCAGGATAGTAGAGGATCGGAGTGTTACGTTCCGACACCAGGATAGTAGAGGATCAGAGTGTCACGTTCCGACATCAGGATAGTGGAGGATCGAAGTGTCACGNAGTGTCACGTTCCGACACCAGGATAGTAGGGGATCGGAGTGTCACGTTCCGACACTAGGATAGTAAAGAGAATGAATCTTGAATTATGCTAATATAATAAGATTTAAAGAACCTATTTTCCCAAACGAGTATGGTGTGGAGGCTTGAGTCCTCATAGATGTGCTTCGGTTGTGTCCAAAGGTTATGGTACTTGTTGTTGTCACTTTTTAAGTGTTATGGTTGATTTTATGTTATTAGCAAATTTATATATTGTTTTCTATTTTGAGTTGGCCGATGATACCTAGTCAGTACTTGTGCCTTGTAGTGACCCCTACTTGTATGTTTTCACTTTCTTATTTGTGGAGTGCAGCAAACGTACCGTCGACTTCAACTCAACCGCAACTTTAGCCAGACCTCAGCATAATCAGATTTCAGGGTTAGCTATTGTTCCTAGCTCGGACTGTTCATGTCTTGATGTCCTTGAAGTTCGGGCATGGACCATCTATTTCTTATTTTAGCTTCCTAGACACTCTTGGATTTAGTAATTTGAGGATAGAATGTTCTTGTGGTGATGACTTCAAGATTTTGGGGATAGTAATTGATAAATTTTAGAAGTTATTAATTGATTTCGTTCATGAGTTTTAAGTCTTCCGCATTATTTTCTGTTTATTATGGTTGAAATGTTGGGGTTTAGATTGGTTGGTTCGCTCACATAGTAGGATAAGTGTGGGTGCCACTCGCGTCTCGTTTTGGGTCGTTACAAATTCTCTTTTGTCATTTTTCTATTTTGGTGTTATTCTTTGCCCATCTACTCATTCTAAATGAGTGTACCACTCATTGATCTTCTCTTTTGTCCTTTTAAAAGTCTTTTGTGTCTTTTATGAAAGGTTGTGACCTTTTTAGGGCTTTGCATATTGGAACAAAAAGCTGAGTGCTTCCCTTCGACAATTCGTCAAGTGTGATTGGCAAAGCACATGATTCAACTTTTACGTTCTTTTTAGCCTTTTTGTTCCATTTGGCGCGTAAGTGTCCATGCTTCCACTAAACCTTAAATTCTTGGAACTTAAGAGTTTTCATCAGATATTCAAACAAAATAAGCATTTGAGGACACTATTTCTACCAAAATAAAGCCCTAATTGAGTCCAATTTTTGGACTTATAAATAATCCTTACTTATAGAGATTTCTTCCCATCCAAAAAGAAGGACAAAACACAGTCTATTTTCTTCTACCATAAAAATACACAATTGTTTTCCTTTTAAAATAAAAAATCACCCAAGTCTCCTTTTTTTACTTTTGAAATAAAATTTTGAGTTCTTCTTCAATATGGACCCTATAGGGACTACATAATTGACTATTCGCACTTCCTATTATGGAACGATTACAAATAATTAATTTGAATTACTCTTACCATTATCACTCCACTATAAATTTATAATGAACTCCTCTATATATATTAGGAAATTCCCTATTAAACAATTATGTATTTTTCCATGTTAAAATAATTGATACTAATCAATAAATTAAACTATTAATGACATTAATTTATTGATTAATTACCTTTAAAACACTACTTATCTTATTTTATGTGTCAAATTTATAAATCCACTTGAAAGGTTTGACATGATGAAAACATATAAGCTTCTCAAAAAAACGTATCAATTGATCTCTATGACGAGACATAAATTTCACCAACTAACTTATTATTTCATCAATGTACATTATTATCATCCAATCCAACAGGTACATTCACCTACCTCAACATATAAGATTTTAATAAATCAAAAGACAATATATACAAATAAAAATAGTTATATCAAGATTAAGATTATAAGTACATTTAATAGTTTATAGACTATGTTTTCCAGCCAATATTAAACAAGTCTCTCTATTCAATCTCATACAATACATACAAAATGCTCTGGAAAAACAAGTTGGATCTATGTAGTTCCCATAATAAAATAAATTATACATGATCATGTGCTACAATCGTACCGATGGCATGTGAAATTTCAATCCAAATTGTGAAGAAATATTATAATTATAAGAACCGATGATTAAATTCTCTATGTACAAGATAAAACTCTACACACTAAATTATCTTCTATTTAAGTAAGAAAAAAAAACATTAATGAATATCTGATCTATTAATACCGAATAAATATTTATTATATCATGAATATATATCTTAAGATATGATTAATAGTATATATCCCAACAATCCCCAGTTACACTTTTAGCCGTTAAATTATTATAATATTTACATAAAAATGCATGGTTAATCTAATATACCCTATCAATGTCCACTTAGTTATTTAATCTTTGAAACTATTAGGGGTTATTAAAAGAGATAGTCCATGTATTATGTGAGGTATTATTTAGTACCTACCANATATATATATATATATATATATATATATATCCTTGGTTTTCTAATTATTTTTATTTTAAACAATTTTAAAAATATACTTATATATTAAACCTAAAATTTTCAAAGGTCATTTATTCAATTTTACGATTGTTGACTTTTTTTCGATCTTAAATTTCGATGGTTTAAATTTTTTTAATTGAAAATGAAATTTTGTGAGTGATCAACTTATTAACATGACAATTATTTATCGTCAAACAATTCAAGTGAAAAATTAACAAACAAGAAAACTAAATTGTTCATCCCATAACTAGTTAGAAGGTTATCGAAAATAACATTGTCCGACAATTATCTACATTGACCCACTTACATATTAATTCAAGGGTATAATTGCAAAATAGATTTTTATAGATCTATAATCCAAACACAATATGAAGTGGGAATAAATGAACCACACACTTGATAAAATAAACGCTGCATTACTAATCTTTGTACTATTAATTCTTGCATTTTTAATCCATGCATTCCTAATCCATGTGCTATTAATTTTTGAACCAAATGACCCTTTAGTATACTATGTATGAACACATGATTAATAGTATGTATCCTAACAACCTCTCACTTAGACTCAGGACTATTTTTACAGATTTCACGGGCATTCATTTATGTCTTATCGAAATAAATTTATGAAGGTATTTCCTCATGCAATATTTTCTAGTAGTTCTTCGTTGTAAAAAATAATTTTTATACTAAATGTTGAGATGCCTTATCATGTAACCCTCCTTTAAATAACTTATCATTAAACACTCCAAGAGTGTATTTCTTATCAGCAATGCTATCACTCAAGCCTAAAAAACAAATCAATCTTCTTTATAATTCTCCTTCTACAAGTAACTACTGCTATATTATAACATTGTCATGGTATTGAGCTTTAGTATTTTCTTCAAAATCATTTACTTTTAAATATGAACAACTTTTTATGCAGTATTAATTTGCTCACCATAATTCCCACTACTTGAGGTAATAGTTTTATTATGTTTAGTAAGGCTTGTCCACTACATAAATGAAGTGAAACATCAGTTATGACATACTGTTTATATGACCTTCAACATCTAAAATTAATATTAACTTATTTATTATTTCTTTTTTCAATTTCTATCAAATTAGTTTACTTATAGGAAAACGGTTTACAAAATGATTCTATACTAGAATTTAAATAGTTTTATAAATAATTGCCTTATGTTTTAAGACATTATAATAACGCTTCTTTCATCCTTTAGGATATCCCATTAACACACACATTCGGTTCCTAGTTCCAATTTTCTTACTCTCCCACTCAGCACATATATTGCACAATTTTATATCCGAACATGTCACATATTAGACTTATGTAAAATCTATAGTTCTTAAAGGTACTAATTTGAAATAAATTGTATTAAAAATGTGGTATGTAGTTATTAGAACATATACGAAAAAACTTTTAATAAGTCAATTACTAATCTTATCATGTTATAAGAGTTTACTTCTTTTCTCTTCTACATCAATCTAGTATAGAATGTCTGGTGGAAACAATTAAAATACAATTATTCTATAAGGTAATTGACTCATGAGCTTTGCAGAGAGGTTTACATCACTACAATAAGATTGTAGTGTCTTCATATAATTTTTATGATGATATTTTTATGTGTCTTAAATATTTTGAGTTTATGAAGATATTCAGACTCACAATATAAAGAATTTCATATAATGAGTAACCTTTTCAAAAACTCAGAATACTCAAATTGACTCGTTTCCAAATGCTAATTTATTACACAAATTAGAACATATTATTTATAATTAATCACTACCTCTTTTTCCTTTTTAAAAGAAAAGGTCTCATAACCATTTTCCTTCTAAATAAGAATCAGAAGTTGGTAGTGGCTAATGTACATATAAGTTTACGTAAATCTAAGAAATATTTTTCCTTGTGAGACATATTCATACAATTTAATTGATGAAAAATAATACAAACAAAATTGACACATCAATATACCACAACAAATTAAATATTTATCAAATGTATATATTAAATGATCATCTCTACTCTTGTTAGATATTGAAAATAATTCATAATAACAAAAGGTAAATTCACAATGTATTCTTTATATTAATATATTATCTCTACCGAAACAAAATGTTAAGTAATACTAAGTTGGTGCATAATATCTATATAAATTACGAGATATTGTAACTACAGGGTTTCTTTGTTATAGAAATGCTAATGGGAAAAATGATTGGGGATGGAAAATTGTTCGTAGTACTAGGATATTCCAAACCTTGTCCAGATTTGAAGGAAATTTGTGTCATCAATGTTTAGGGAAATTTGGTAGCAATCAGGTCAATAAATAGAAAATTCATTACATAACTGGCTAAATAACTCGATAGACGATCCACACGAATTTACAGAATTAAATTTAGATAAATAGGCCTACGGGAATCAATCGTAGAGTTAAGGGTAGGCATAGTGGTCAAGTGTATGTTTTGAACGGCGGATATTGAAAATCCCTTAAGAGATCTATACCGCACTTTATGCTGTTGCAGCGGGATTCTTTCCACTACAACGACATCGATATAGCTGGACGGGTAGCACTGTAGTGGATGAGGCTGAGATTGAAATATATATTTTTTTAGATTTATCAAAACGAAGCTCACTGGTTTAAAAAGTGTCGTTGCACAGGGATTGGTGCCACTGCAACGATGCCTCTAGAGCGGGATTGGTGCCTCTATAGCGGGATGACATGTTTTAAAATAGTGAATAAAATTGTAAGATGACCTTATTTTGTATTTTTGACTTTTTGAGTCAAGATACAACCCTAGGGCTATTCCAACTCGTTTCACTATTCTTGAAGATAGAGGTATGTTTTTCACTCCCCCAAACTGCTTTTTGATCCGTAGAACATTTTAGAATGAGCCAATATTGAAGGGGAATGATTTGTTGAAGAATTCTGTGCTTTTGAATTAACACAAAATTGATTAGTTGGGTTCATGGGTTTAAACTAGGTTTTAATTTTTTTAGTATTTCGGGAATTTAGTGTTTCTTGATTGATTTTTGTATATCAACTGTTGTTGGTAGACCACGAACAAGCAGAAAAAATTAAGAAATTGAAGGGTTACGTTGTTTAGGGTTTCAAGATTATTTTGAGGTAGGTTATGATAATGATTCTATGATTGTGTGATATACATTTTTTTTGCTTTGTTGTGATACTTTTTAAATGTATGCATGTTGTCGTATTGATCGTATATGTTGAAATAATATATATAAATATTAATACCATGAAATCATGATTGAATTGGTTATCTTGATATATGATTAGGATTAGCTGCCATGTTCCAGCACACTATCTTGGATAGGATTTCCACGTTCTTACATGCTAACTTGGATCAGTTGTCACGTTCATACAAATTTGATCGGACACGTTCCAACATGCTAAGAGTTTGACTTTGGATTCCGTGAGAAGACCAACTAGATGAATCATGTGAATTGTGATATTGATTTTTATGATAGAACTGAATATGTTGATATTTATGGATGTGTTTTAATGTTGCAATTTCATGTTTATGATACACTAGTTTGATAGCCACGTGATCATACCAATGCTTGATAGTTGCTTGCTGATTCATTAATTGCCTTTTTTTTTTTGAGTACATGGCATCTTCACGTGACCGTTGACAGACCTTATTTTGGGATTGGTGATTGCTTCGAGTTCAAGGGTCATCCACATCGTTCGGGCTGCCATGAAATTCTCTTTACTCTATTTCCATCATTTTTTGAACTACACGTTGTTTTAGTTAGTTAGACAATTCAGTAGAAATTCTTGTTAGATTTGGTTCTCGTTTCTAGTTTTGGCACATTGCCTTTAAGATTCCAGGTATATTTTTTGCATTGTTTTAGTTTATTTAAATGGGCTTTTATAACTTAAATACCTTAGTTTTAGATTATTTTCTTTAGTTTGATTGTAATAGTTATTCTCCCACCAAAGGGTAGAGTGGGTGCCAATCACAACGGGTTGTGTTGTGACTGATATAATACATTAAATAGATCATAATATTTAGAATAATCCTAAATAACAAAATTTACGGGTCATATTTACGTATACATTCATGCATGTCGAATAGTCGATTTATATGATTGGAGAATTACTCATGCAATACACATGTACAATGAGCAATTATTCACTCCATACGTTTATACTAACCTAACTCGTATGGATAGTCTACTGTTCGCTTAAATCAAGTGAAAATGATCTAGTTAAATTTTCCCAATCATATATTACTCTCTTTAGGAGATTTAATAAATATTATTATAATTAGACAATTAAATACATAGTGACGTGCATTAATTTCATGTCATAGAGATAAAATTTTAATCAAACACATAAAATTGATACTTCACTAGTATTAAATCTTGGTAATAAAGTTAAGGGCCCAAATAACAAGATATAACTAAAAACACATACAATAATCCAAGGAAATTATATTTCTTATTAGGTCGTTCTTATGAGTCTACCAAATTCAAGATCAATAAGAGTCGACATTTTTCGAATTCCAAAACTATAATCAATTTGGTCGAAAAATATTATTTGTCAAAAATAGAATTTAAGATATGTTTAGTAATTCCTATCACAAATTATCATTTGTGAAATAGATATACTAATCTAGAATAAGAACAAATTATTATAAACTATTTACATTATTTTATTATTGTTTTCTAAAAATTAACATCTTTATGTATACATTGAATATTAAAATTCAAGGCAACCTCATCAATATTGATGTATCTTGGACGACAAATTTTGATGAAAAATAACTACTGATGCAAATTAGATTTAAGATGTAATGTATTCACTGCAACAAATTTAGATCAACATCTAACATATGTTAATAATGCAAAGTCAATATCATTATCCCTAGATTCATTGATACAATCTAATATTACTGAGATAGGGAGAGTCAACACAAATTATCTAAATTAGCAATTAAATTTTAAAGACTTGTATGTAACATCTGATGACTCAAAATAACTAGGATTGCAAAGAAACTAACAATAATCACTTTTTAAAAGAAAGGGGGAAAATGTGAAATTTTCAAAGTTCAAGAAGTGAGTTTTGGTCATTTTCAAACGGCTATAACTTCTATCTCAGGGTGAGTTAGGGGAAGCTGTTATACATGATTGGAATTACCTTGGAGAGATGTTTCCAACTCTTTGAAGTTTGAGCATTTTTGATATCATATGAGGGAGATATTCATAGCGTATTTGGGTTGTTGAAGCGAGGAAATTCCAATTTCGGATTTAAGTAAGGGAGAACTACTCTTTTAACCATTTATTTCCTAATATTTTTTAAGGGTTTATAAGGAGGAAAAATAAACCTTAAGTCAATGTTAGAAAAGTCACTTCACTCTTAGGGCTTGGGAGAAAGTTGAAGAGATGAAGGAGAAGGGAGAAAAATCATAGTTTTCCAAGAACAATAAGGTGTTTGTAGCGGAATTTTTTTGGGGTAATCCCCACTAAGGTATGTGAGCTATTTCCTTTTAAGTTAATTCATCCACACACAAATATTGTTTCAGTTAGAAGTTTTAGAATTGATCCCATGATTAGAAGTGAATTTTTGATAATCTCGTCGAATCCTTTTTGGTTGAGTTGATTAAATGCCTATTGAAGCAGATTAGTAGTTTCCGGTATTGTTTTTGGTTTACATATGATCGGTATTGAAGGTATTGATTATCCTAGGGGTTTGGGGATGAAACCATGGAGGTTTAGGAGATTTGGAACTAGAAAACGAGTTGAAAAAATTGTCAATCGCACTTGTGCAAGGCAGGTGCGTCGGGCCTGCAGTGCGGCAAAAAATGGCTTTGTTCTTTGCGGGCCTTGTGTGGTGAGCCACATGTGCGCTAGAAGCAAGCCTTAGTCAACTATTGTGGTGTGGTGTGCCATCAGTGCGTCTGAATCGACATTTTTCCCAGTTTTCGTATTTCAGCCTTTTTAAGTCCTTCTAAGGTAAATTAACACCTTCCGATGAATCTCATTACATCAAATAATTTTTAACCACCTAGAAATAACTAAAGAACATAAATCATACCCTTGAATACATAACCTATTCAAGTAAAGTTAAGATCAAAGTCAAAGGAGTTAAGAGTTAAGTCTAGAAGTTAAGAAACAACTCAAAGTAAGATTTTCTTAAAAGTTTAGAGTCTTTATTGAACGTTATAACTTTGATTTAAGGCTGAAGTTCCAAGCTAGAGTAAAGAGTAAAATGTTGAATTCTTTCATTCAAGAAATATAAGGAACTATGCATTCCCTAAAAGTCAAGTTAATGTCAAGAGTTTCAAGTTAAGTAAATAGTAAAGAATGGATTTCAATTATCAAAAGGTATAAGAGAACTAGGTTTGGTCCCTGCACATTGAGCACCCAATAAGCCATTCTTTTTGTATTTTATGGACACTTTTTAGACACGGACCCTGGACTACTCTCTATCAAACACTTAAAAGAAAAAAAAAATCCACACATGACATTAAGTGAAAACCAAAATAATACTACTATTCTTATAAAGATGAGAAAAAAAACTAATTTTGGCTAGAGGATACATATTGGGTTGCCTCCAAATAAGCACTTCATTTAACGTCGCGACATGAGCCAAGACACTTGATTACTCATACTTCATCAAGACAATATGCCTCAACTACTTCATTCGCAATTTCTGCATGCCCGAGCTAGATTTTGATTCTTTGCCCATTTACCTTTAACCTTGCACCCTCCTTGTTATCCAACTCAACCAAACCATGAAGGAACACTTGAGTGATCATGTATGGACTAGTACATTTGCACTTGAGTTTGCCCAGAAACAAGCGCAATGTAGAGGTAAACGAAAGCACCAAATCTCGAACCGCAAATTCACGCCTTTCAATCTTTTGGGCACAGTACTTCTTCATCTTTTCTTTGTACAGGGTTGAACTTTAATATTCCTTCAATAAAAACTCATCAAGATCATTTAACCCATTTATCTTTGTTCTGCTGCTACATTGAAATCCATCTTCAGTTTCTTCCTTTCCCACAAGTTCTTATGCTCTAATTCAACCGGCAAGTAACAAGCCTTTCAATATACAAGTTGGAACGGACAAATACCTATGGGAGTCTTGTATGATGTCCGGTAGGACCAAAGAGTATCCTCAAGTTTCCTTGACCAATCCGTTCTACTAGCATTCACCGTTTTTCCTAGAATTTGCTTGATTTCTCTATTTGACAACTCAACTTGCCACTAGTTTGAGGATGGTAAGCTGTGGCTACATTGTGGCGAACCCCATATTTATCTAACAACCCTTTGAACAACGTGTTGCAAAAGTCGTATCCCCCATCACTAATAATGGCTCTAGGGGTGCCTAATTTGGAATATATGTTCTTTTTCACGAAAGTTGTGAAACCCTTCCATTCATTATTTGCATGTGCTATTGATTCCACCCATTTTGACACATAATCAACTGCCACAAGAATGTACTATATCCCATTAGAACTCAAAAAAAGGACGATAAAGTCAATGCCTCACACATCGAACAACTCAATTAATAGAATGGGATTTAAAGAAGCCCTTACCTTCTAGAAACACCTCCATCTCTTTTGCACGTATCACATGCCTTGGCGAACACATGAGAATCTTCATTGATGGTTGGCCAATAGTAGCCACACTACAAGATTTTATGTGCAGTCTTGATACTACTATGATGCCCACCCACAGGCGAGGAGTGTCATGCCTCCAAAACACTTGACATCTCAAACTTCATGCACACAACGACAAATAAGACACAAAGCACAATTCCTAAATAAATATGGATCATCCCAAAAGAACTATTTCACATCATGCATGAATTTTTTCCTTTGATAAAAGGACAAGTCAGATGGTACTATATCACTAGCCAAATAATTCATAAAATCGGCGAACCATGGAATCAAGTCATAAGAAGCGGCCAAAACATGCTCATCAGGGAAAGTATCATCAATTTTAGCCTTTTCACCCAACTCACTCATATCTTCATCTTCTTATCGTGACAAGTGATCGTCAACTTGATTTTCGGTCCCTCTTCTATCTTTCACATCAAAGTCAAATTCTTTCTACAGTAATACCCATCTAATCAACCTTGGCTTCGCATCCTTCTTTTCAATCAAATATCTCAAATCAGAATGATTAGTATGCACTATGACTCTCATGCCAAGCAAATTGGAGTGAAATTGCTTGAAAGAATAAAACCACCGCAACGAGCTCTTGCTTACTCATAGTATAGTTCTTTTGAGCTTCATTAAGGGCCTTACTAGCGTAATAAATGGGGTGAAGGATTTTATCCCTTCTTTGACACAAAACTACACCAAGAGAAACCCGCTAGCACCACACATCACCTCAAATGTCTTACTCTAAGATTCATCAAAATAAAATTGACACTCTTTCTCAAGTAACATCCACAGAGGATGTGCAATTGTTGAAAAATCATTGATAAACCTCTGGTGGAAGCCCGCATGGTCAAGAAAACACCTCACACCTTTTACAGGGATGGGTGGAAGAAGTCTCTCTATCACTTCAACTTTGGGTCGATCAACCTCTATACCCTTCTCTGAGATGCGATGACCAAATACAATACCCTCTCTCACCATGAAGTGACATTTCTCCCAATTTAGAACAAGGTTGCAATCTTCGCACCTCTTGAGAACCTCGGCTAAGTGACTCAAACAACGCTCAAAAGAGTCTCCAAACACTCAAAAATCGTCCACAAACACCTTAATAGTGTCTTCCACCATATTTGAGAATATCGACATCATACATCTTTGAAAAGTAGCCGGTGCATTACACAACCAAAAAGGCATTCTCTTGAACACGAAAGTTCCATAAGGACAAGTAAAAGTAGTTTTTTCTTGATCCTCCCGGTGCAATAAAGATTTGATTGTTACCGGAATACCCATCAAGAAACAATACCACCCCTTTTCTGCAAGCATATCAAACATTGTATCCATGAAGGGTATCGCAAAATTGTCTTTCTCAGTCCATGCATTCAACTTCTGGTAATCAATGCAAACACTCCATTCTGTCACTGGCCACATTTAAAGAAGCTCATTATTCTCATTATGGAGCACAATCATTCCCACCTTTTTGGGCACAAACTGAACAGGACAAACCCAAAAACTATCGGCAATCAGATATATGACCCGACATTCAACCACATAATAATCTCCTTCATTATCATCTCTTGCATAGGTGGATTTAAATATCTTTGATGCTCTATTCTTGGCTTATGATTGGGCATGAGTTGGATTTTTTTTGAATAAATATCGAGTAGAATCCCAATAATGTCCGCAATAGTCCAACCAATGGATCGTTCGAACCTCTTCAACACCTCTACAAGACACTCCGCTTGCTCCATCTTTCAAATCCGATTAAATTATTACCAGCAAAGTGTCACCTTTTCCCTTGAAAACAACCTCAGATGAGGTGGTAAAGCCTTAAGCTCCACTTTTGGGGCCTCCTCACTAGATTGTTTCACAAGTGGAGACTCACAATGTTTCATATCTAACTCCAACTTCTTTTGTTTGATGTAAACATCACCTCGATCAAGTGCCGCAACCAATGACACATACTCTTAAAATACACTATCAAAATTCATGATTATTGCCGCTAGTTCCTCACTCCAAGACAGTATTCTATTTGTACCTCGGATGAACTCTTAACCGTGTAGATATCGCAGATACCGATTGGATATCACCACTCAGCCTCATGAACCTACAAATATTGAAAGTCTCTTCTTCATTGTTCAATTGAAACTTCATGTACCCTTTCTCCATACCAACCAAGGCCCGAACGATAGCAAGGAACGGCTTCCCAAGAATAATAGGAACTTCAAAGTCCACCTCACAATCAAGAATCACAAAATCGGCCAGAAATATGAATGACTCCACCTTCACTAACACCTCGTGGAGTATCCCAATAGGCCTTTTCACCGTTCGATCAGTGATAAGTAATCAAATTGCAGTGGGCTTTGGGTCACCCAAACCGATCTTCTTGTAAATAGAGAGAGGCATGAGGTTTATGCTTGCCTTAAGATCACATAATACTTTAGAAAAGTGTCACAACCTAATTGTACATGGAACAGTGAAAGCGCCTGGATCTTCTTTTTTTGGACAAGAGACCTTGTAGCAATAGCACTAAAATGTTACATCCCATCAACATCCTCAACACTAACCGATCTCTTCTTAGTGACCATATCTTTTATAAACTTGGCGTAACCAGGTATTTTTTCTAGAGATTCAATCAAAGTGAAATTGATGGAAACCTTTTTCAACATAGCAATAAAACGTCAGTATTTACCATCCTCGGTCTTTTTAACCAACCTTTGCTTGAATGGTGGTGGTGGTGTAGGAATGGGAGTTACCTTTTGGGATATCTCAGCTTCATTCCCTGATTTGTCTACCAACTCACTACTAACTTCCTTTACCACATCATCTCCTGTCGTTTTATCTTCTACATTAGAAGGCATAGGTGGGTGAGTGGTTTGCTTACCCCCTCAAGTAGTAACTTCCATAAAATGTCCATTGGTTTTTAAATTTTGGACGGTATTTCTAGGAAGAGTACTCTATTTGTGTTAGTTTATAATAGAAGACAATTGTCCCATTTGCAACTGAAGATGCTTGATTTTGATTGCATGGGCATCCACCTTTTGCCCAATATTCGGATAATCACCTCTCATATCTTTGGCGTACTCATCACTAGCATCAAACCTCCTCATCATATTCTGCAACATATCCTCAACTTGCGCCATACTACCTCCACTATCCCAAGGAGAAACTTCCCTATTTTGAGGTGTAACATAGAGCCAAGTCCGATCGTTTCTGTTACCATAGTTACCCCGGTTAAAGTTGTTATCATATTTGTAGTTTCTATCTCGAACATAGTGACACTCTCGGTTGTATTTCCCATAGTTCCGACTTTGATTTCCTTGACCTTGGTGCCAATTTTCCTTATTGGAGCTTTAGGCGTTCGGTGGGACCCCCCATATGCTCATTTACTGAATAAGAGTCTTCCTCATAGTAAAATTCATCAACCGACTGTGGTGTCATAGTCAAATAATTCACCGCATTTACATTCTCTAAAAAACTAGTGACATGTTTCAATACTAACCGAAGCTCAGTTTTCATTTGAGACATCTTTTCATGAATCTCATCTGTGGTCGGGTTGTGTGTAGATTTCACTGCAAAGGTGTTTCTCCTAGTGTCCGACTTCCTAGTACTCCAAGACTTGTTGTTTCGGGAAATTTTCTACAAATTTTCCGCGATCTGTTCACAAGTGCACATACCATAAGAACCATCTGCAATAGTATCAAGTACCACCTTATATTTATCATCTTGCCCCCTATAGAATTACTCTTTCAACGATCCATCATCAATGTGGTGGTTTGGGGCATTTCTTAAAAATTAGGTGAACCTACACCAAGAACTACTTAGCGACTCCCTAGACAATACCACAAAGTTATTTACCGTATCTTTGTTGTTAAAATTTTTACAAACAACATAATACCTTGGTAGGACCACATTCCTCAACTGCTCCCACGTCTAAATCGAATTATAAGGCAAATCAGTAAACCAAATTGCGGCCTCTCCCGTCAGTGAGAGAGGGAACACCCTTAATCTAATGATATCCATGTCCAAGTCCGGCCTCCCTACACATTTCTTTTACACTGGCCTCATTTTGGCGATGTGAGCATTTGGATCCTCAGATGGTAGTGTCACATTCAGGTTTACCCCTAGACGTAACCAACGTAGATGTCCTTTTGAAGGACTAAGACTAGCCTCTTTGTATCATGTCATTACATTCATAGTTTGAAAAATGTAGAAAAATTTAAAACTTTCATTATCACTACTTGTAGGTTTACATAGACCTCTACATACACATAATGTATATTCATATCGAGTATACATAGACCCTTCGTATAAGAAGGTTACATAGCCTTCTACTTTTATTGCACATAAATATTTAAAAATATATAATTAGTATCAACCATTGTCTCATCTCATACCATCTAATCGAATATCAAAATATGGGCATATCCCTTACATCAATTAAACAAGACCATGCATAGGTCATATGAAAGTACAATATTCAAATAAAAAGGAAAGGAATGATTGAGTTAATAAGCTCATAAGAAAATCCGTAAGCTGAATGATGACATTGACTTCGAAAGTTGAGGACCTACCCTACTTTGATGAAATGAAGAATCCAAGACTTCAACAATGTCGCCTTCCAAACTTTTAAATAATCGGAACCTAAAATGTTTGGGAGAAAAGGATGAAAATGGGATTAGTAATCCACATGTACTAAGTATGAGATCTTATGCACATACACAAGCAAAACATGCTAAAAGGGATTTTTTAGTCAAAACATGCCACATTACCCCTTTCGGTACTCAATGCAAAGTCAAGTAAGTCATATCAGTCAACCAACATGGTTACTATCTCAACAAGTAATACTTATCCCAACATACTTGAAATTATGACTTTCTAAAACCCTAACATTAAGGAATAATATTAGAAGAATGAATGAGAGTTAAACATATCATAATAACAAAGACAACTACTCAAAAGTCCTTATGAAGTCAACAAGTGCAATGACCAAGCAAAGCCCCATAACCTTACTCAATTATGTATCCGCAACAAGAAAACATGACCAGTGTCCAACTTTATATATCATGGTATCTAGGTGCACATTGTATCATATATGAACATTATAACCCAAGGCATATTCATAAATGAACTAATAAACATATAGTATCAACAATGTGCCATCGTCATCATATATACATGATATATTATCAAAAAATAAACATATATAAGAACCCTCTTCTAAGACTCTCCTTAAGGCTAACTAGTGCAATGTCTAGGTAGAGTCCTATACCCCTACCTAGACTAAGCTAGAACCCTTAGGTTATCACAGTTAGAGTTCAAGTCCTTTAATTATTTTTACCTTTTGTTAACATTTTGACCTAATGGACATAGACCAGATGAGCTAGTGTTGAATCTGGTGTCGTAAAACCATACACCGAATGAAGGTAAACTACTTGCCAATGTAGTACAAAAATATGAAATATAGCAACCACTTGGATCCACTAGCTTGTATTCCTATGTAGGCAACATAGTTAAAGAACAAGGAGATTCAGTTGGGACCCTTTTTATGCGCCATGCATTAAAATGTCCAATATCAAGAGTAATGTAGTGTTCCTACCATCCCTATGTGGGAAGGGACACTCCTCTATCTAGTTCGGTCGGTGTTAAGCTGGTGTCTCTTTTTGAAATGTCTTTAAGCCTACAATTATCAATCACAGCTTAATTTAGGCCACAGAGTCTACCCTTTATATAATAATCATCATCAAACGCTCAATAAGAAATGTATGAGTATAATTCCTTTCATGACAATTCATATGAGTGAGGTTAACACATTAGCATTTCATAGCTTATTTAGACATAATAATAGTTGTCACCATCCTTATATCACATACACCTTAATTAACCCCACAACATAGTCAAGACATTTGAATTCAATATCTTACCACCCTATAATCCTAGTATAAGGCATACTCCATTTTAGTATCATGACATAACAACAATTAATCACAATTGGAAGTGAATATAGAAATTCTAAGACTTACCAAGTCTTCCTCATAATTTATCATCAAGGTCTTACCATCAACCCATAAATCAACCCTACTTGGGGAGTAACATCATCACACAATGATAATCAATAGAATAACAACGCCTATTTCATCTCTATAACACAATTCATCTTTAGATCACAACTCGACACAAGATACAAAGGCTAATTTCACATTATAATTCAAAACCTAAATCATATCTCATGAACTAGTGTGATTGGCCTATAATTCATCTTAATTTAATTATAATTACACCACAGGATAGTAATCTAATCAACAATCAACTCAACTTAATGATCACAATATAATATAGGTCAGAATCACTACCTAGGGTTAGGAATAGAGGATCATATTATTCAATTTAGACTAAACCATCAACATTTACCATAAAAAAGTTGAATTACTTGTTAATATACTCAATATAACCCTAATAATTCATTAAAAACTTAATCCATAACTTCCATTTCGTAATTGAATGAAACCCATAAGAAAACTCAACTTTTTGAAATCTATTTTGAAGGAACACTTTGAGGAAAAACTCTCAATGCTGGATAGAACCCATACCTTAATGTTTGTAAAAACATCTATGGTGAATTTGTCCCTTTCATGCTGCCAAACCATAGTCCTTGCTAGCCTTTAATGGTGAGTTCATGTAGAGAGTGAAATAAGAGAGAAGGAAGAGAGTTTATTTGAGAGTTGTCTTTAGGTTAATGAGGGTTGACAGTATTTATAGTATAACTTAATGAACTTAATTAGTCTCCCTTTAGTCCCAAACTATCCCCTAAACAACTTAATTAATTAAATGAAATCATTTAAAATTATCATTGAAACTCAACCCTCACAAACGAGACCCCGATGGACGGGTCGTGTGTAAGTTGACGTATAACCTCACTCCGTCCTGCCCTCCGTCATCTCGGTAAGACACCGCGCATGCGAGGGCTTCCTTAGAATTTTCCAAGTGTGGGACGACGATGGCATCGATGCCCCATCGATCCATACACGGACCATAGCATGCACCTCTTCACTCCGTCAATGAGTTCATTGGCTGTACGGGTGAAAGGACCTTCTCCGCCAGCCTAAGTGTGGGACAATGGTGGCATCGATGCTTCGTCGAACAACACATGGCCCATCTTTTGTCTCGTCGATATATACTGCTAGACATTGTTTCATCAAACTACAGGGGTCCTCTTAAATGGCCCTTGGTTGGTTATTGGGGTGTCGTACTAAGACATTTCAACAATGAAACAAGTAAAAAACTTATAAAATACCTCACTACCGAATTTCGTACATTTTCGACTCCTAAAAATTAGTCAAAAAGGCTAAGGAACAATAACATCCATTCGAACCAACTACCCAGACATGATAGAAGTTTTTGGTTCTTAAACCTCCTAAATGACCTATATTCATTACAAATGGACTTAGAAATAGTGCTTAGACTTTATGAAACCCATGTTAAGCTTTACAATGTGTTTTGGATTTTTGAAGGTGTTACATTAACCCCCCTTAGGAACATTATTCCCCGAATGACACTAAAAATTTTTTGAAGGAAGAAATAGACTAAAGAATAGCAACCCAAACAAAACAACAATATCAAATCAACATAAATCATGTCATTTCAAAAAAATAAATATGAAAACTCATATTACCACACATAAGGCTCAAGACACTTCATCATGAGGCATTTCCTTCTCACAATACTTATGAGCTCAACATACATTACATGAGTAACCTAGCACAAAGTTCAACTTAACAACCGGAAAAGGGTCTAAAATACCCTCAAAGTATTGAAAGTGGTACAAAATTACCCTCCATCCACCTATTGGCTCCAAAATACCCTTCCCACCCACCTATTGGGTCCAAAATACCCTTGTCATCCACCTTTTGGTTCAAAATTGACCACTTATTTAACGGCATTATAATTAACCAGTTTAAATATTTTTTTAAAATACGTGGCGCTCAACTATTTGTTATAATTTAACTTATTAGTATAATTTATAACACAATCTACTACCCATCCATTACTAATTAAACCCTCCAAATTAATAAATCACTCACATTATTAATGCAACAATAGAAAAGCTACTGCCAATTGAGTGTTTTTTAAAAATTTGAGACGAAAATATCTATAGTAGTTAATTATCATACATTCAAGTGTCTAAATAAAATTTACCAATAAACTTAAAAGTCTGACTATGTTCATCTTAATTATTCTTACGCCCCAATTATGTGATGTTACTTCATAGGTAACTTTTTTTCAAAATAATATATTAAAATTTTTAAAACAAATCATAAATATTAATAAAATTATATTTTAAAAAAGTGCATGAATTAATTTGGGATGTATTACTTTTTTACCTTTAATCAAAAATTTCTAATTCAATCTTGAAAGAGAATCAAATTGAAACTGTCCTCCTAAATAAGCGGCTCAACATAAATTTAATTGGGGCTTCGATTCGGACTCGAATAATTTTGGATGTCATTTTCATTAATATATAATTTCATCGTGTTTTAGTAGTGTTTATGACGATTTTGATATGATAGTTAGATTATTAATTGGGTGGAGTTTAGTAGTAATGAGTGGGTAGTGGGTTGGTTTATAAATAATACAAATAAATTAAATTATAACCAATAGTTGAACATCAAGTCTTTTGAAAATATTAAAATAGTTTAAATTTAAAATCATTAAATAAGTGGTCAATTTTGAACTCAAAGGTGGATGACAAGGGTATTTTGGAGACAATAGGTGGATGAAAAGGGCATTTTTGAGCGAATAGGTGGATGAAGGGTAATTTTGTACCATTTTCAATACATCAAGGGTATTTTGGACCCTTTTATGCTACATATCATTTTATAACGACTCATCATATCAAAATGCACATCATAAATAAAAACAAGGATATAGCAAAATTTCACGTTTTTAAGAGAAATGTTACTGTAACTTCACTGTAAGTTTTTCGAAAATGCATAATGTGCAAAACTTCATCCAAAAATCAAGAAACTTCAATTTATAGTCATATTTATGCTATCAAAAAGAATGACTAGCCTTAATTCTAAAAAAGTCCAAACCGTAGCCGGGAGTGAGCCGGATTGAGAAATGAAAGTGAAAGAGTAAGCAAAAAAATGTGAGCGCTGATGAGGGTAACAGGACTTCATGTCTGCCTCGCCCTCCCATGTTTCACCCTAAACTAGATGATTTTCCAAAACACCTTTACGGAAACCACCTCTTTAATCCTCAACTTCATGACTTGCCTATCAATAATTTAAACCGAAACTTCCTCATAAGATAGTTTATCGTTTACACCAAGATCCTTAATAGAAAGAATGGACTAGGGATCACCGATACACTTTTTCAACATATAAACATGGAAAATAATATGAATTGAAGCCAATTCACTAGGAAGTTTCAAATCATAGGCAACCTTACTAACCCTTTGCAAGATTTCATAGGGACCCACATAACCAGGACTCAATTTCAATTTTTTTCCAAATCTAACAACCCCTTTCATTGGTGAAATTTTCAAATACACCATATCACCTTGTTCAAACTCCAAATCCTTTATCATATGATCGACATTAGAGTTTTTCCGACAATAGGCCATTTGCAACCGGTTCCTTATGATAAGAACCTTTTCCAAAGTCTTATAAATCAACTCGGGACCAAGAAGTGATGGCTCAATAACTTTAAACCATTGAAGAGGAGAACTATGGTTTTAGGCAAACACCACCAAAGGTAAATGCCTATCCCAACTCCCTTTAAAATCAATAATGCACTCCCTAAGCATATCTACAAGGTTTTATATTGTACTCCCCATTTTACCATCCATTTGGGCATGAAAAGCGGTGGTCAACTTCACCGTAGTACCTACCCTTTTTGGATCGACCTCCAAAATCTAGATGTGAGTTGTGTGCCTCGATCCGATAAGATGGATAATTGAATTCCATTGCGGCACACAATCTCATCAAGGAAGATTATTGCATTATAATCCCCCGAATATGAAGACTTGACAGGAATAAAGCTAGCGAACTTAGTCAATCGATCCGAAACCACCGATATGGAATCATAAGAGTTTTGGGTCCGAGTTAAACCTACTACAAAGTCCATATTAATGTCTTCCAACATCAAAGTAGGAATTTCGATCTCTTGTAGTAAACCATCAGGATTTAGGTGTTCGGCGTTTACTTGCTCGCAATTTTGAAACCTAGAAAAAAACTCTGCTATGTCCCTTTTTAGACCTTGCCACCAATATATTTCCCTTAGTTCATGGTACATTTTTGTAAATCCTTGATGAATTGAGTAGCGGGACCCATATGCTTCTTCTAGGATACGGTCCTTCAGCCCATCTACATCGAGAACATATAATCTCACTTAGTACCTTAACACACCATCCTTCCTAAAGAGAATGATTCATTTAACTTGTAGAGAACCGATTTTTTCAACTCAATTATGGCTAAATCAAGGTGTTGTTTGCACTTCACCTCAACAATTAAAGATGACTTGGAGTTATGAGGAACTATGGCACCCCCATTCGGAGAACTCTCTAACCTCACCCCCAACCTAGCCAACCTATGTACTTCCGTTGCTAGGTCCTTCATGGATTCATCAAGATAGGATACACTACCAAAGTCACACGACTTAGGCCATGTAAAACTACATTAGCCTTGTCAGGGTGATAAAAGACACTCATATCATAATCTTTCAACAACTCTAGACAACTTCTTTGTCAGAGATTTAACTCCTTTTGGGTAAGCACATAATGCAGACTCTCGTGATTGGTAAAAATATCAACATGAACCCCATACAAGTAATGCCTCTAAATTTTTAAAGCAAATTCCACGGCCGCTAATTCTAGGTAATGAATGGGGTTGTTTTTCTTATGTACATTTAGTTTCCTAGAGGCATAATCTATCACCTTCCTGCGTTGCATAAGCCCACACCCCAAACCCACTCGCGATGCATCACAATACACCACAACACCCTTTTTACCCTCCGGTAAGGTTAACACTCAGAGCAAAGGTAAGCCTATTTTTCAACAATTGGAAAATGTTCTCACATGCCTCCGACCACTAAAAATTCATACTCTTTTGGGTCAAATTAGTCAAAGGAGATGCAATGGATGTGAAACCATCCACGAAACTCCGATAGTATCCCGCTAAACCGAAGAAACTCCTAATATTAGTCAGAGTCACTGGTCTAGGCCAGTTTTTCACCGCTTCCGATTTCTTTAGGTCTACCTGAACTCCCTCACTTGAGGTGATGTGCCCAAGAAAAGTCACCGAGCTCAACAAAAAGTCACACTTACTATATTTTGCATACAATTGATGTTCTTTAAGGGTTTGTAATAGAACCCTCAAATGACCCATATAATCAACCTCAATCTTTAAATATACCAAATTATTATAAATGAAGACAATGACAAATGAATCTTGGTAATTTTGAAATACTATATTCATTAGGTCCATAAATGCCGCTGGAGCATTAGTTAGACTGAAAGACATGACCAAGAACTCATAATGTCCATACTTAGTCTGAAAGGCCGTCTGAGGTATATCCTCCCCTCTCACCCTAAGTTGATGATATCCCAACCTCAAGTCTATCTTTGAAAAGTAACTCGCCCCTTGGAGCTGGTCACATATGTAGTTAATCCGAGGAAGGGGTACTTATTCTTAATGATAACCTTGTTAAGTTTGCGATAATCAATACACAATCTCTAGGACCCATCTTTTTTTATTCACAAACAAAACTAGATCACCCCACGGTGAAATACTAGGCCTTATAAAACCCTTATGTAGTAAATACTTTAGTCGAGCCTTTCAACTTGGCTAGAGTCCTCCAGTAAGGAGGAGTTGATATGGGATTTGTATCCGGTAGCAAATCAATGCCAAAGTCAATTTCCCTTTCGGGAGGAATACTTGGAAGGTTATTAGGAAAGACCTCCGAAAAGTAACTCACTACAGGTACTAACTCAATGGGAGGAACTTCGGAGTCTAGACCTTGGACTCTTACTCTATGATGAAGACAACATGTTGAGATCATTTTTCATGCTTTTAGACAAGAAATAATATAACCTCTAGGAATAAAATTTACCACCTTCCACTCAACAACGGGTTCATTAGGGAAGTTAAACCACACAACTCTTTTCCTACAATCAATGGATGCAAAACATGCATGCAACCAATCCATACCCAATATAATATCAAAATCAGGCACATCGAGTTCTACTAGATCACCTAAGAAACTCTATTGGGAAACATGATAGGACAACTTCTGTACACCCTTTTTGATACAACCGACTCACCCATTGGAGTAGACACTATAAAATGTTCATGCAAAATATAGGGTAAAATTTCAAATTTTTTAGATACCAGAGGTGTAGAAAATGATAAAGTAGTGTCGGGATCAAGTAAGGCATATACATCAAGAGAGAAAACTTTCAACACACCGGTCACCACATCGGGAGAGGTCTCTTGCTCACCCTAGAGCGGAGAGCATAGAAATTGTTCTTCTCTGTAGCATCACTAGAACCACTTTGTTGAGCTTGGCCACTAGCCTTGTCTTGACCATTCAAGTTTTGACAATCTCTCATCTTGTGACCACTCATTCAACAACTAAAGCAATTATCCTTCCCCGTAAGGCAATCACCATAGTGATTTTTACCATACTTTCCACAAGCTGTCTTCTCATTTGGTTAATTAGTACCTTTTCCCTTCGTAAATTTACAGTTAGACACCCCATCACCACAAGCTCTTGAGAATTTGGAATGGACTTGATTAGAAACCCGCTCCTTAAACTTAGTCATGTCTTTTATCTCAAATCTATTCTTTGAAGAACCTCCATCAAATGACCTTGTTCTCCTATCATCTCTACTTTTTCGCTTAACCCTTGCATCCTCAACCCTTCTTGCAAAAACCATAAGACAGGAAATGTTCATGTTGTCATGTAGCATGGCCGAGTGTCACTCCTCTTGTAAGTCCTCTGACACCCCGAAACAAAAATGGCTCATTTGGTCTCTAGGATCGGAGACCAATGAAGGATCATACTTGGACAACTCAATGAATTCCAAAGAGTACTCATCGACACTCTTTCCTCCTTGTCAAAGATTGACGAACTCCATCACGTTCTCCTCCCTCAACGATATTCAGCCTCATTCTATGATACAAAGTTTGACACATCAAGGTTTACCCTCGAGACGTAATCAGCGTCTCTTCCTTTTGAAGGACTAAGACTAGACTCTTAGTATCATATCATTACATTCATAGGTCAAAAAATGCAGAAAAATTTAAAACATTCATTATCACTACTTGGAGGTTTACATTGACCTCTACATACACATAATATAAATTCATATGTTGTATACATAGACCCTCATATAGAAAGGTTACATAGCCTTCTAACTTTATTGCACATACATATATAAAAAAATATCCTTGACGTTTCAACCATGAAACAACTTAAAAACCTATTAACTACCCTTCCAAAACCTTTCGTACATTTTCGATTCCTAAAAGTTAGTCAAAAAGTCTAAAACACACTAAAATGCCTTCGAACTAACTTCTCGTACGTCATGGATGTTTTTGGTTGTTAAATCTCCTAAATGACCTATATTAATTAAAAATGGACTTAGAAACAGTGCTTAGACATTATGACACCTATTTAGGTTTTACAATGTTTCTTAGATTTTATAGGTGGTACAGGTAGCCCCAAAAACAAACCTCTAGTGGTGAGCATCTACATCAAACTACTAGTTATCACTAGTGCATGACCTTACTGTAGAGGAGGTAGGATAAGAGGTCTATCAGAATCAGCGATATTAACATTGCCCGTATAATACTCTTAAGCGCGTGGGCAGGAGGTTGTCTTCTTAGAGCGACCTCATCAGGGTTTTCCACGATCACTTGGTTATGAGAATCAACCGACGGAGGAAGTTGACAGTTTATCCCATCACCTATATTATCAAGATTGTATGGCTCATTCATTCCGCTGAGTGTTCGATTCAGTTCTGGATCAAATGGGAGTATTATTTCTCCTCGACTCCGTGTACTTGGCATAAACTAGAGCTAGACCTAAAATAGACAATAACAAAGGAAAAAGAAAAATTAGGAAATTATTAACTAAAATTCAGTAATTGCGCTTAAAGATAATCTAAAAGCCATACGCTAAAATTATACTTCCCTAAAGAAGTATAAACGATCGTATCAAGTGAAGAACCCAATTATTTTGTTGGGCTCGATCCCACAAGGAAATTGTTTAGATTTAACATTAGTCTATGATTACGTCTATTTAGTCAAGTCCTTTTTGAAAAGAGTTAATAAAAAGGTTTTTTTTTGTGAAACAAATGTGTTCAATCGACGACACCACAAATGGTCTATGGATGGAACTACAGACCGTTGAGTGCCTCCATCGGTCCATACTTAGAATCTTTTTGACTTGAATTTTCTCTGATCTAATCAACGGACCAACCGTACGGTACGTCGATACATTTATGGTGCGTCGATGCCTCCGTCATTCAACACTTAGTTTTTCTTCAACTTTGGGTACTAGGACTAATCTCTAATCTGATCGACAGTATGCTAGGACGGTCTATCGATGAGTCGATTG
Organism: Solanum pennellii; assembly: GCF_001406875.1. Classification (NCBI taxonomy): domain Eukaryota; kingdom Viridiplantae; phylum Streptophyta; class Magnoliopsida; order Solanales; family Solanaceae; genus Solanum; species Solanum pennellii. Next base: position 42,865,408 of record NC_028646.1, on the reverse strand, counting down.
ACCGTGATCCTTTCATAGTCCCACACTTGGTAAGAAATCCTTAATTGCTTCCAGATTCTTGCACCTCCAGTCGACGACCACCACCTACGGACCGTCGATGGAACGATGTGCCGTCGATGGCATCATGGGTCACCTCTTGTACACAATCTTCGACATTTTTGTTTTCACAACTTTCCTGCAAAATATAGATAAAAACAATTGAAATTACTACAAAAAGGACCTAGACACACAATAAACCTAAGGAAAAGGCATTAAAAGTACCGTCAAAACAACGGTACATCAACTATCTCTTTATCTTTAAAAACATACTCTTTTTTGTGGTTTGAGATAATTGCTCAAACCATATCATAATGGCTTTTTGTTTTAAACTAGCTTAACGGTTCTTTACTAAATAACACCATATCATTATTACATAACAGGAATAATAGACCAAAGAAAAAATAAAATCTTAATGAATACAGGACAAGAAGAAAATTACATAACAAGAGAGTTAGTATTAGAAGAAGAAATTATAAAAACAGGACACATATGCCCTGGATTACCTAGTGAGATAATAAACACAAATGAAGAAACAACGGAAAAAGATAACTCAAGGGCTCTTTCGGAAATCAAAGTCTCCTTTCTTGTTTAAATGTGAAAATATTCTAAACACTATGGAAATACATAGTCCCCATATAATTTTTAAGAAATGAACTTCAACTTCACTCTTTATTGAACTTAAAAGTTATGTTTTAAAAATAAAGTTAAAACATTTGAAAAAGGCTTTTTAAAACTTTATGAACTTCTCTTAACTTGACTCTTAACTGATCCTTCATTTGAATAATAGATTAAAAGATCGTGATTTGTGATTGTAATGATATCATTATTATTAGGAATAATTTTAGTTATTGAAACATGAGAAAATAATTAAAAACCAAATTTAAGGGTGGGTTTGCGACGTTGAGAACAATTAATTTTTTTAAAAAAAATTACATTTTGGGAACATTCAGTCAAGGCTCCATGACCGGAAATGATTTTTCCCAAACCTGAGAACTTTGTCCGCGATGCGCCACCACTACCTTGATTTGCTCGACAAAATTTCTTCTTCGTTTTTCAGGTCAAAACCCTCTAACTCCATGGGTTATTTCCCCATACACTTTAAATGGATCATATGATAAAATTATATCAGATAATACTCAAAAACACGATAAAAAACGTTAATCAATTTTTAAAGAACTCCAATTAACACAATGCACAAGAACTCTAACGAAATTTATCAATAATTCAAGGGTTTACTTTAAAATCTAATAACATCTCTAAAAACTAATCATGATTGGCACGTGGATGAACTAACCCAATGCTATGGGATCCACACTCCTTGTATTGGTCAAACCCGTTGAAATCCACAAGATAATCTCGAAGAATCTTTAACATTCTTCTCTTTTCTCCTATTTTTTCCATTCTCCAACCCCTACCCTGAAATTCACTTTTCTAAAACTGAAAAAAAAAACTTAATATACCCCAATTAAACTCCTAAAAAATAGAATAATTAGGGAAAGAAATACTAAATTACCCTTTAAAAATACGAATTTAGATTTTCCTTAATTTAATAACCAAACATCAAAAAGGCATTACTTACTCATACCAACTCGGAATCGAGGAAAAAAAAGCATTTGAAATATAGTTCCAAGATATTTCCTAAAATATATAGAATTACCTGCAACTCATCTAGATCTAGATGTAATGCACATTTGAAGTTCACCAAAAACATACTTTTTCCTAACTTAAATTTTTTGCCAGATTTGCAATATTTCAAAAAATGACTATTTTCAGATCTTAGCTTCTTCCTAGCTATTTTAAATTGCGAGATGTTATTATATCTGCCTCTTTGGTACATTAGTCCTCAAATGAGATTTCTCTTACTAGATTAAGGGTGTAATATACAACAATTCACTACAAACACCCAACAAACAATGACAAAAAACATGCCAACTTATAAATATATACCAAGAAATGATGAGTACAATGATTCAGAATTACTCATGATTCGAAGAGATATGAATATCTCTTCTTCATATCTTCCTCAGCTTCCCAAGTTGCATCCTCCACAATTTTATTCCTCCAAAGGAATTTGACTTATGCTACCTCCTTGATCATCAACATGCGAAGTAGACGATCTAAACTTTTGACAGGAATCTCTTCATAAGATAAGCCATCTTTGATCCCAATATCTTTAGTTTTTATTATCAATGAAGGATATCTCATGCAATTCTTAAACGTGGAGATGTGAAATACCGGATGAACCACTATTCACTCTAGTGTTAGCTCTAATCCATAAGCTATATTCTCAATCATTTTTGTTAATCGATGAGGTCCAATATATGGGGGATTAAGCTTCCCCTTCTTACGAAATCTCATAACATCATTCGTGGCTGAATTTTTAAAGTAAACCCAATCATATACTTCAAACTTTAACTCCATTCTACTAACATTAGTGTGAGATTTCTTATGACTCTGCACCACTTTCAACCTCTATTGAATAACATTACTATCTCCATAGTTTGAAGAACTATGTTTTGTCCTATCAACAAAACATCATGAAATCCAAACCACCACATAAGAGGTCTATATCTTCTCATATAATGTGCACCATAAGGAGCAACAAAATGCTTAAGTGGAAACTATTGTTTTAAATAAACTTGATTAGAGGTAGGTGATCATCGCAATTCCCATTGAAATCTATAACACACGCCCTCAACATATATTCTAAGGTCTTAATAGTAGGCTCTTCTTGCTTATCAGTCTGAGGAAGAAAATCAATAGTTATGTTCACCTTTGAACCCACGCCTTTCTAAAAATATAACAAGAATTATATAGTAATATGTGCACCTCTATCAATATTGGAGACTGGGACTCCATGACGTCTATAATATACCGGAATATATAACATTGCATAATCTTCTACTGAATGGGTAGTCTTTACCGACAGAAAATGGGATGCATTTGTGTTATTATATCGCGAATCACTGAAATTAAATAAAGTTGCTTGCATGATCTTAGAAAGTTTATGACAAAATCCATAATAATCATCTCCCACTTCGATTTCAGAAGTCTTATAATCTAATACAAACCTATAACATCTCGTAACCCAAAATATCTAAGAATAACCTAAGAAACTATAGTAATCACTTTAGGAAAGACAAAGGTATTTTTTAACTGAACCTTCACGTAAAAAAGGGGTGAGTAATTATGAAGAGAAAATGTGCTAATATTAATGAACGTGGTGACAACACGATATGAGGTTAATGTACAAGATGAGAGAAATATCAAATGAGCCTAAGTAAATGTTATCAAAACGTACTTGCCTATGATAGTGTAAAGTTAATGAAGAGACTTGTCTCTATGAACACTCTAATTAAAGTATTGAGACTAACACACTTAATACTAATGATGAGATGACAAAACATGTGTTGAGCTATGATGTCCTCGTACTAGAAACCAGCTTCCATGACGTATGAGTTGAATGCAATAAAACTTTTTAATGAGCACCGATAGACTAGCTATGAGCAGTGATGCCTTCTTTAGGGAAGGGAAGATGTTCACATAACTGTCATTAGATGAGATGTCAGGCATACCGGGCATTGGTCTCCTTGTATCTCCTAGTCTTAAAACATATAATTCCAATATAGGGATTTGGCGGGGTTCAATTCCTATGTACGCTAGCATGTTTTGGGTCACTTTAGCTAGTGATTCCACCTCTTTTCAGTGGATTTTCATGACAATGTATTCCATGATGCTCACATTGTCTATGTCAGTTTATGTTAAAGTTCCCAATGAATGTCTGAGGCAAGCCTCAAATGATGCACATAATGAAACGAATGATATCAAAGCTGTTAGGATAGGATAATCAAGAGGTTAGTTAGATTCAAGTATTGACATTAGGTCATTATTTGTCATTGCACTACTAACCCGTTGAATGTCTTAAACTACATACTAGGTATAGCTGGTGTTTACATTGGCCCATAAATAAAATTAAATGATGTATATATGAATGAACGAAGCAGACTTCGTGTTGGCTAAAGCAAACTCCCTAGCTGAGATCTCATATGTTGAGCCCTCATTTTGGTAAGTCTTAATGTCAAGTCCACGAATCCAAGGTCTCATGGAATACGAATGAATCATATAAACAACATTATATGTCCTAGGAATTATGATATGTGTTATGTGTATGTTGTTGTGTGTTGTGTGCAAAATGTTAAGTATGATGAAGCGTGTTACTCTCATGGCATAACTTTCCTTATCAAAAATTAAAAAGCTCATAAACTATCCTAATCCAAATGTAGAAAGCTCAATCACTTTCCTAATCTTAATTTTGTAAGTCCACTGACTTGACCTTCAATAATCATGTTGTTAGGAAAAAGCTAATGTTACTCCTGCATGTCCTTGGTTTGTGATTGCATATACCCATACTTAGTACAAGTGTGTAATAACCCTATACAACTCTTAACCTATAGGTGCAGGCAAAGGTGGATGCTAGATCTACAGGATCAACGCCGCAGTTAACCGGACGTCGAGCATTCATCCGGACTTGGTAGTCCCCAATGCTTTCGAGGATGCTTGTTCATTTACATTCTATCTTAGTTGTAGGATTGATCTAGTGGAGTATGTTCCACTAGCGTTTTTTTCCCTTTTATGTTCTGACATTGTATAGGTGCCATTTTGGCAATTACATCTTTATCGTTATAATTAGATGTTTCTTTTATTTGATGATCCTAATGTTATGGTTGACGGTGAACAATTATGTATGTAGTTGAATCTTTAGTAAGAATGTTAATAAATAAAAAGTTTCAAATTTTCCATTAAATTAACCTAGACGAAGTAAGAATGACGTAAGTAAGCTTGTCTACGACCTCTGAGATGTCAACGACGTTGGTCTCGTCTGTGATCTAGATTTTGGACGTGACACCCACGACCACTAAAATTTCTAACTCTTTTGGGTGAAAGTACTCAAGATAGATGCAATGGATGCAAAACCATCAACAATCCTCCGATAATAACCTGCTAGACCCAAGAAACTCTTAATGTGAGTTGGAGTCAAAGGTCTAGGATAATTTTCACAATCTCGGTTTTCCTTGGATCAACCTCAACTCCCTCAATAGTAATGATATGGCAAAGAAACTCCACCGACCTTAACCTAAATTCACATTTTCTATACTTGGCATATTGGTTCTCCTTATTCACTTGTAACACCACCCTAAAATGGTCCATATGTTCACTCTCATTTTTCGAATACACTAAGATTTCGTCAATGAAGATAATGACAAATGAATCTAGGTATTTTTAATATCATATTTATAAAATCCCCCAGGGCATTACTGAGATAAAAGGACATTACTATTAACTCATAGTGACCATATCTAGTCTGAAAGGCCATTATTAGCATATCCATACCTTTCACCCTAAGTTGGTGATACTCCTATTACAAGTCATTCTTAGAAAAGTATCTTTCCCCTTGGAGTTGATCAAATAAGTCGTCAATCCGAGGGAGACGATACTTGTTCTTTGTAGTGACTTATTGAGTTGGTGATAATAAATGTACGTCTTAAGGGACCCATCATTCTTCTTCAAAAATATAACTGGAGCAAACCATGAAGAAATAATAGGTATAATGAAGCCTTTGTCTAGTAGGTCTCTGATTTGAACTTCAAATCATTCAATTCGGCTGGAGCCATCCAATGCGGATGAATTAAATGGGGATTTGTATCCGTTAACAAGCCTACACAAAAATAAATTTCCGGTTTGTGAGAAATACCATGAAGATTATTAGGAAAGACTTCCAGAATTCCCTTACTTCGGGGACTAAATAAATGGGAGGAATTTTGGAATCTGAATCTTGGATTCTTACTATATGATATAAATACCCTTAAGAGATCATTTTACATGCTTTCAAACGATAAACGATAAGAACATTAGGAATAGAATCTCCCCCCTTCCACTCTAAAATGGGTTCATTTGGAAAGTTAAACTTCACCATCCCTGTACTACAATCTATAGAGGCAAATAAAGAATCCAACCAATCAATTCGGAATATGACATCCAAATCAGATATATCAAGTTCTACTAATTCAACATAAGTAACTCTATTGGTCAATATTATAGGACAATTTCTATACACCCTCGTTGGAACAACTGATTCACCCACTATGTAGACATCATAAAAGGTTCATTTAAGATGTCGAGCAAAATGTCAAACTTCTTCGCTATCAAGGGAGTAACAAAAGATAATGTAGCACCCATATCACTTAAATCTTATACATAAATGGAAAATACTTTGAACATAGTGGTCACCACATCGAGAGATGTCTCTTCTTCACCCCTAGAGAGGATAGCATAAAAACGATTCTTTTTTGCAACATCATTAGAACCACTTTCTTGCGCACTCTCCTTGTCTTGGATCTTTACATTTAGGAAATATCGTACTTTGTGCCCACTTTTACCACAACAAAAACAATTATCCGTTAGTCTAAGACAATCACTATAGTGCTTCTTTCCACACTTTCCACGAATTGGCTTCTTCGTTGGTGAACTAGAATCCCTTCTCTTTTTAGGCCTAGAGTTTGACACCTTATCATCCCTAGCCTTAGGGAACTTCGAAGGAAATTTATTCGACACCCCGATCTTTAACATAGGCTTGTCTTTAATCTCAAAGATACCTTTTGAAAAACTAAAATAAAAAAATCTTTCCCTCTTGGAATCTCTACTCTCTCTGTTAGCGCTTGCCTCTTATACTTGTTGAGCATGAACCATGAGACGATAGCTTTTCATATTGTCATAAGGTATATCCAAAATGATATTCCTCCTACAAGTAAGGAATACTCCCGTCATAAAGAGGTTCATTTCATCCCTAGGATCCGAAACCAAAGAAAGAGCATATTTTGACAATTTAGTGAATTTTAATGAGTATTCAAGCACTTTCATACATCCTTGACGAAGGTTGATGAAATCCACCACTATATTTTTCCGTTTCCCCCTAGGAAATAATCTAACAAGTAAATCATTCTTGAAAGCTTCCCAAGTCACTAATCCATCCTTTAAGGACCTTTTATCTCTTCTTTGGGCATACCATGTTTGGGACACATTTTTTAGTTAGCAAGTGTCTAACTCGACCTTTTCAGTAGTAGTCAACCCTATAGAATAATGGATCTTTTAGATTTCATCATTGAACTGTTGGGGTCTTCTTAAAGTTTGGACTATAAAAAATAGGGGGATTCATCCTAGTGAAATCCTTAAAAAGGAGGCCAGGGTACCAACATGTTGGTTTTGTTGGGTTAGAACCTCCCAATTATCTTGGAACATCATGGCTTGAGTTCGTGTATTGGCAACTTCTTCTGGAGTAGTAATGGATTTGGCCAATTGGAAAAGAGTTGCCCTTATGTCACCATTTGTCAAAGGAGGAGGATTGTCCGGAGCTTGGTCAGAATTAAGATCTTCTTAAAGAGGAGGGACTTCATCACCACGAGGAGGAACTCCCGCATTGGAAATGTCTTAAGCAAGTCTTCCTGTCGTGTTCCTTCTAGTATTCGATTATAATAATCACAATAAAAGGATAAGATGATAAAAACATCTAGAGCTAAAGTCTAGAGGCACGATATTAGACTTCCAATAAAGTGAGAGTTTCCTAAGCATCACATAGATTCCTATCAAAAGGAGATAAAATTTTTCTGATAGTCACTTTAGTTATGTTATCAGGATAAGATTTATCACTCAGTTTTTGTTCGACTTTAATCGAACCAGTATCAACAAGAATAAACTCAAAGTTTTTTCATTTTTAGAGGATTATCTGTGTCCACATAATTTATATTAGTGAATAGAGGTTTGACAAGATGTTTTACCTCAAAATTCTCATATTCTTTGTCAAGGGCCAATATTGGGGAGACTTGCAAAGGGATGATCTCAAAGGTTTCTCTTACCTTTGGAGTTTTATCTGTAGTTGAAGCAGTGGTGGGTGCAACCGCCTCTTTGAAACTATATGGAGTTTTCATAGTATTGGAGTCTTTGGTTTTGGAGGAGGAGTATCTGGGTACTCCTGATGGAGAGTGCGAACAGGGTTCGACGATTGGTTTAAAAGGTTTATTAGTGCTTGGAGACAAAGGGGGAAAAGGAGTTATCGAAAAGGCTGGGTTTATTTGTGGTAGGCTTGCCAAGGCTGAGAATTTATTCTGGTCACTCGAGGATGGCCTGATAGCAAATGGTTTTGCTGAAGGTCTTCCTTCCTGAGCTTTTCCCTTATTCTTGTAGGGGCTTCCTGTTATAGATTTGAAAAGGGCCTCATGATAATTTTCCCTGCAAAAATTCTCGTGTTAGAAAATCTGGTAAAGAATTATTTTCACCTTTGATAAATTCAATTTGAAAATCGAAACTGGCTAATAAGGCTTGCCATATGGCGAAGGTTTGTTTAGAAACAATATTTTTTACATCCTTTTAGAGGATCTCTTTAGCATATTTGCAATCTACTCTAAGCAAAAACTCTTTATTAACTAAGTCATCCTGGAATTAAGTTATACAGAGAACAATAGCAAGGATCTCCTTTTTGACCGTGCTATAATTCCTTTGGCGGAACTCCAAATTCTTGAAGAATAACGGACTAACTGTTCAAGTGAACCGTGGTTTTTCCTTTGCTTAAGAACACCACCGTATCCGATATCGAATTCATCTATCTCGACGATCATGAATAATTCAGGGTTAGAAGTACCCAAACAAGGAAGGTTTTTAACCATATCTTTAAGAAGGATTACTGCCTTGGTTTGATCATCACTCCATGATAAAGGATTTTTCTTTAAACTATCAAAGAGAGGCTTACAAATATGCCTAACTTTTGGAACGAAGTCAGCCACGTAGTTGAGACTTCCAAGAAATCTCTGCAACTGAGTTTTATCCAAAATGACATTGGGGAATTTATCAGAAAAGTGAATGGATCTGCAAATGGGTTTGTAGGTGCCTTGAAAAGGATCATGCCCTAAAAATCAGATTTTTGTTTGAAATAATTTTATTTTCTTAGCACTAATGACCAAACCATTGTGTTTATGATTTTAAAGAAAATATTTAAATGTATAAAATGAGATTCAATGTCCTCGGAAAAGATTAATACATCGTCAATATAAACAATTGAAATATGACTAATATGATTGAAAAATGAATTCATAATGTTTTGAAATTCTTAAGGGGCATTTTTAAGCCCAAAAGGCATGACATTCCATTCATATTGTCCAAACGGGACATTGAAGGCTGTTTAATATTTATCCTTTTCGGCAATTTGGATATGCCAAAAACCCGATTTTAAATCAAACTTGCTATAAATATTTGCTTTAAAAGTTCTTTTTAAAAGATCCCTTTTGTTTGGAATTGGGTAACGAATCCATTTTAAAACAGAGTTTAAAGGTTTATAATTAATAACCAATCTGGGCGAACCTCGTTCTTGTTCACCTGCATTGTTAACACAAAATGCTGAACAACTCCAAGGTGATTTAGAGGGACGAAAAATTTTATCATACAAAAGGGTATGAATTTCCTTCTTAAAGATTTTCATTAATTCATGGTTCATTTGAATAGGCCTTGATTTAGTAGAGATGGCCTTTTCATCAAATCCATCAATATATGGTATATCTATAATATGAGACTTTCTATCCCAAAAAGTGTAAGGAAATTCTGAGGAAATTTCATCTTTAAAGTTCTTTTGGAGATTGGTAATTTTAGTAATCATCTCCAGGGTTTTTAAATTTTGCTCAATTTTTTTAATTTTAATATCATCTTTCAAAAAAAAAATCTAGTTCATTTTGAAAGCAGTTTGCTGATGCAAAAATTTGCTTTCTTCAAGAGAAAGTGTCTTGATAAAAGGAAAGGATATTTGTTTTCCTACAATTTTTGTTTTGATTGAATCAAAATCTGAAATATAAGGCTTAATTTGGGTAATAAAAGGTATACCAAAAATAATTTCGTCATCAATGCTTATTGTTATAACAAAATCATTAGCAAGGCAGATACCATCATTGCAGATATGAGCATTAGAAAGCTTGTAATCAATACATATACGCTCACCAGTCGCACTATACAACTTTGTAGTACCTTTTTGGAGGTACTTTTTAGGGATAAGACCTTCAAAAATGCAATTACGATCTGCACAACTGTCTAACAAAGCAATTTTGTTAATTACAAAATTAGAATTGACAACAAGTTTGATCATAATGTGAGAACTCTGAGGTCTTACTTTGGTGATCGTACTAATACCTGCATTAACAATACCTTTGGCCGAGGAAGGGGCTGAATGATCAGAAAATTTTCATCATCTGAAGTAGCAATCTCTTTTCTTTTAAGGGAGGCTTCAACATTATCCTTAAGAAATTGTTTTGCTAAAGCGTCAATTTCTATTTTGTGAAGTATGGATTTAACCTCTCGAACTTATTCCTTGAGGAAGTTTACCTCTGCTCGAAGATCATTAATAGAAGGCTCTTCCTTCTTTTCTGAGTATCTTTGCATGATCTGTCTCATGTTGAAAGGGGTTACATTCCTTGTAATCTCTTTCTCCTTTTGCTTAGTGACAAGCTTTTGATTTCTAGAAGGTAACATTTTCCGGGCGTTATCATCTTTGATGTGCTCGATGGTAGCAAAGAGGATTTCTACAGAGTCTTCTGAGAGAACTCTAATAGATTGGTTGTCACAATGAAAAAATGCTCCTTGAAAGTTGCATTCATGACCACTGTCATGAGCATCGTCTTGAGCAACATTGAGGAACTCTTCGTCCCCAGTTTCTTCATCTTCGGAAGATTATTCTGAATCTGTTTCTTCTTCCTTTAAAATTGTTAGAAACTTTTATTTAGTTTCTTCGTCTATTTGAAGAAGATTGATCTTTTTCCCTTTTTTCTTGATTCTGGGACAATCAGGAGACTTGTGTCCTGATTTTCCACAAGTCCAACATTCGTCGGATGTGTTGCGAGAAGCCCTATTGCTTTTCTTAACTCTACAATGTCCTTTCTTTTTAGAGGACTTCTTCTTAGGAAGCGATTGTCCTGATTGCTCATCTTTTGGAGGCTTCTTTGCAGAGAGGGGTCTTAGACTAGGGAAACCAAAGTCTTGGCAAAAATATCCAAGCTCGTTATTTGAATATTTTTTATCCTTGTTAAGATGTTCCTTCAGCTTTAAGTCTGTACATAGCTCCATGGCTAGGAAATGAATTAAACTAGTAAGATCTTAATAGGTCATTTCAGAATATGGGATTGTTCCGTCACAACGATCTCTTATCTTGGATCAAACCTTTTTTGCAAAAAGAGGAGGTAATCCGCTAAGGAATCTCTCTTACCAATAATCGTTGTTACAGTCATCTCTTAGCATGACCTTAGTTATAAACATATCTTTATACCACCTGAAATCACTTAATTTCTTGCAGTAAAGATTGTTTGGTATTTCCAAACTTCTCTCTTGGAATAGTCGTGGTTCCCCCACGAAATGTTTGGCAATGCTGTAAAGAAGGGTGGCAGTTGCATCTTCTACCACTTCTAAGGAGGTAGTAGTTTGACCTCCCTCAGTGTTAACAACATTCTTGCTTGCTACAACATTAAGGATTTCATTTTTGTTATGTTCTGTGAGATAATTGTCCCACCAATTCCTCAAGGTACCAGTAAATCCTGCAACTATCTTGTTAGCTGCTTGCTTATCAGTGGTACCTTTCCATTTGTAGGCAGTGACATTTATGTCCATTTCTTGGAGTTTGTTATAGATTTGGCCATCAGCTATACCATCTATATTCCATTCAGTTATACCTGTACCATCTGCGTCACTCTGAGGGTGCATATTATTTTCCTCAAAGTTGATGTCGGGAAAAGAAGGTCTGGGATAAAAGTTTTTTGAATGAGGGAGTCTATCCTTAATAGCTCCAACTTTGTCACCATAAGAAATCTTATTTCTTTTAAGCTGATCATTAATCCTTTCAAGGATCTCAGGAGAGTTATTGAATTCACTAGTTGTTTTGGGAAAATCCGTTGGCGAAAATTTATAGATTTTAAAGATAGGGTTGGCTTCTTGGTTGAAACCTTCTTTGGATGATCTGGGTTTGTTTCAAATTTGACAGGTTCCACTATAATTATACTTTGATTCTTCAATTTGTTTAGAAACAACATGAAGGACCTAGTTAGTATAATTATTTTGTTCAAAGACTTTGTTTATTTCTTCAACAGTAACAAAGTCCTTTTCTTTGTGTACTGAGGGTTTTTATAAAGGAGCAGCCTTTAGGACATCCTTCCTGAAAGGTATGTTTAAGCCTTCAAGAGGCGGAGTAACACTCTCAAAAACCCTGTCTTTGGTGTGCCACCTGTTAACAAGGACCTGAAGCGATGTCACCGATTTGGCCTATAGCTTCAAATCATTTGAAGAATTCAATTTCAGTTTTGAATCTCTTCATATCTTTAAACCATTTGTCTTTGAACAAGACTCTTTGTTCTTTTGAGTATGTATCTACATACCAAGCTCTTTTCAAAGCATGCTTTGGGCTAACCCACCACCTATTGATCCTTTTTTTGTTAGGAGCAAACTTATCGACTTATTTTATCATTTCAATGGAATCCTTCCTTTTGTTAGAAGGAGCTTTAATCTCGCTAGGAGTAGGATTTCCTGCAAAAGAAGAATCATAATAAACTTTGGGGATGGTTTGAGTGAAGTCTACCCGTCGAAACATACCTTGTTGTTCTGAAGCCTCCGTGGTTTCATAAAGTTCTTCATATCCCTCCCTGGTTTTGGAAGTAGAAGGTCTAGTTATAGAAATTCTCTTACAGGAAGACTCGAGGTTGAAAGAATTGGATCTGAGAAATTTTACATTAACAGATCCGTCTGAAAATTAAAGGATATTTTCTATAGAAGACCTGGAAGGTTAATAGGAAGAGGTTCTCTGATGGATTCAAATTTTAAAATTTGTCGGAAAGGATCACATTCCACTTTAGCATTCTAGGCACAAATGTAGTGCTATTCTCTTGCTTTGATTCCATAAGCATAGTAACACCTTGTGGACTAGAGTGAACTTCCTTTGGGGCAATAGTGGTCTTTATTAGCTTGTAATATACCCGATATATTACAGCTAGATCTGTGGTTCCTAACTTTCTATCATGTTCTTGGTTTTGACATTGGGGGTCAAGGTATCATGAATATGGGGGTCATCTATTTCTACAGAGAAATTAGGATAGCAATTGAAGTAAACTGGCCCCTGGTCAAGGTTACTTTCTAAGATTCCTAACATAGAATCATCGACATTGAGAAGTCTACCATCTCTAAGCATTAAACAGATGGGGATATTTTGACCTTTAGGGAAAAGAGGTTTAACAGCAACCTTTACAAGACCAATATGAAGGAATTTAAATTCCTTTCTATACATGTCAATGTCAGCAGCAATAAGCAATTTAATAGTCTCTAAAGAGTTATTAATAGTAAAAAATTTATTCACAAGTTTTTATATTAAAACATTTAAATAAACTGAAATTACCTATTTGGTAAATCTTATTTAAAGGTTCTTTAGGAATAGACCAATTTTGTAAACGCTTATCTTCTTTAGATATAGAGCAATTAACAGAGTAAGCAAATTTGTTGCTATTCATGAGAACAAAACAATTGTCTTTATGCATGAAAGAACGTCGAGGATAAGAAAAGTATTTGGAATAAAGCTCATATTTTGTAAGTTCTTTACGATCCACCACGAACCTCCGATAATAACACGCTAAACCCAAGAAACTATAATGGTAGTTGGAATCAATGGTCAAGGACAATATTTTAATGCCTCTGTTTTCCTTAGATTAACCTCAACTCCCTGACTAGAGATGATATGACGAAGAAATGTCACCGACCTCAACAAAAACTCACATTAGTTATACTTGGAAAATAATTCATGTTCTTTAAACACTAACCTCAAATGGTTCATGTGGTCATCCTTATATTATGAATATACAATGATCTCGTCAATGAAGACAGAAAAATGAATCTAGGTAATTTCGAAAAACCCTATTCATAAGGTCCATAAACGTCGCCGGAGCATTAGTTCGACCAAAGAACATTAAAAGAACTCATAATCACCATATCTAGTCCGCCATTCCGTCTTTTATATATCATCACCTCTAACCCGATGTAGGTGATACCATGGCCTCAAGTAAATCATAGAAAAGTAGTTTACCCCTTAGAGTGATCAACAATTTGTCAATCCGAGGGAGAGGATACTTGTTCTTAATAGTGACTTTATTGAGTTGGCAGCTGTAATAAATACACATTCTTAAAGACCAATCCTTCTACTTCACAAACAAAACTGGAGCACCCCATATTGAAATAGTAGGTCTTACAAAGTCATTGTCTAGTAAATCTTTGACTTGATCCTTAACTGTCTCAATTCGTCCAGAGCCATATGATAAAGAGGAATTGAAAATTTATTTGTATCCGGTAATAACTGGATACAAAAATCAATTTCCCGTTCGAGAGGAATGCAGGGAAGGTCATTAGGAAAGATCTCTGCAAATTTACTCAATACGGGGATCGACTCAATTGGAGGAATTTTGAAGTCTAAATCTTGGACTCTCACAATATGGTATAGACAACACTTAGAGATCCGATTATATGCAATATATAAGGCTAAATGTCAAAGTTTTTGGCTACTAGAAGGGTAACAAATGATAAAGTAGTACCGGGATTATGTAAGGCATATACATAAATAGAGAAGACTTTCAACATACCTGTCACCACGCCAGGAGAAGTCTCTTTCTAACCCCAGAGCGGAGAGCGTAGAAGCAATTCTTCTTTGGACCCTCATTTGAACCACTCGTTGAACTTGACAACCACCCTTGCCTGGAGCCCTCACATTGGGGCAATCCCTAACCTTGTTCCCACTTTCACCAAAACCTAAACAATTGTTCTTCCCCTTAAGGCGAGTACCACAGTGCTTCTTGCAACACATTCCACAAGTTGTCTTCTCATTTGGTGAACTAGTAGCTTTTCCCTTCTTATGCTTAGGGTTAGAAACCCTATCACCACTAGCCTTACGGAACTTAGAAGGAACTTGATTAAAAACGATCTTCTTAAACCTAGACTTGTCTTTTATTTCAAGCCTATTCTTTGAAGAACCTCAATCATTTACTTGGCATACACTAAGACTTGACCTAAAAGAGACAAAAACAACAAGAAAAGAAGTAAAATCAGGAAATTATTTACTACATCTCAATTATGTATTAAAATTTAATATAAAGCCACTTTCCCTGGCACCGGTGAAAAAGTTTGATGCGCTCAAATTACACCTCTCTAAAGAAGCATATGTAGAAGTATCAAGTAAAGAACTCAACTAGTATATTGGTTTTGTTCCCATGAGGAAAATGATCTAGACTTAACTTAATGTACAATTATGTCTATTTAGTCAAGCTCTTTCCATAAACAAGTAATTAGAAGGGAAGTTTTATGAAACAAGATTATATAATACTTCTAAGAAAACATGTAAGAAAAAATAAAAATTTAGTTTTAATAAATAGATGTGATATATTAGGGTGTATATGTTCCTCATAGGTTCATAACTTCATATTTCTAGTTATAACAATTCTTCCCTTGTGTTTTGCCATCAAAGTCATAAGTTAGGTATCTCTAAATCCTTTGTTCGGCATTTAGAGAATATCACCCCTTACAATATTCCGACTACATGTGTATAAACTAATAACCCTAACCATTAATTCATATTGAGCATCATAATCGATGTATGACTTATTTATTACTTTGCACGAATCGACACCAGTCAATTAGATAGTATCCCACTAAATCGATGTTGATAATTCATTTCTTATTAACTACCTATATGGTCAAATAAGTAGTATTATTGGGAGTTCTAATGTTGTCCTTCGTTAAAAAGACTTCTATGCGAAACGAATATCAATACATGCAAGAACCTATTTTAGAATTGTAATTCAGATAGGTCTACTCTGTCAATCACACATTGTACCCACAACCCTAGTTGTGGATTTAATTACATATGCTAGCAAGAACACAATTCATTGTTTTTAAGTAATGAATCATGAACTTATTTTAACAATTAGAAGAAAACAAAGAAAATCAAATTGAAATTGAAAGATATTACATGAAACCATGTCTGAAAATTGAATTATTGCCAATGTTTTCAAAAAACAATCTCCAACAAAAATAAGAATAATAATAACAATATATAACACCAATAATGAGTTTTTAAACACTATTTAAAGAAAAATAAATTAAAAGGGATTGAAATAAGGAAAGTTTGTCTAAAAACGCGATTGTGAATGACGACCCCTACAAAAAGACTATGATGGAACGACGGTCCGTCGACTTATTCTGTTAGTGAAGACATAGAATATATATTCTTCAGATGGCGTCATCTGTTAATCAATAGACAGACCAATAGCACGCTCATACATGTTCTCCGTCACTCCAATCTTATAATTTCTCCAAATTTGAATATTGGAGCTATCTCTTATCACATCGACGATTTAGCAGTATGATCCATCTTTCCCTTCCATAGTGCCACAGTTAGTACACCTTTACAGGAAAATGTAAGAACTGATACAACATTCAAGGATGTCTCAATAGTTTTTTGTGGTAAGACTATGTTTGCAGATTTTGTTGAGTTACCAATGCATGATTTTGATGTTATGTTATGACTGGCATTGTGCTAGGTAGGTAGTAGTGTAATTGGGGGGTGAAGTCTTCTAATAGGGGATAATGTAACAAACCTAAAAATGGATATGCTAAGTAATGTTTAATGTGACTAGAATACCTATCATTAGACCGGGTTCACATGGATTGACACGCATAATACCAGACCTCTAAACCCTTCAGACATCCAATCCAACTAACTTGGGGAGTTAGTAAAGGTAGGAAAGAATGGGTCCTGCCATGTAGTGCTCCCGAATATGAAGATTTACTCGGATGAGTCTGTATCGAACTTAAAAAGGGGAAATCTTAAGTTTGGAGTGTATAGGGGTAAAATGGTCTTTTTCCAGGATAAGGGTAGTATTGTTAGTACCCTAAGTATGTAATTAATTATTCATTTAAAAAGGTGGAGGGGCATCTTGAGGAGAGAGGGCCGAAAATTGGCTCTTGAAGAGAAGTCTTGCTCCACCCGGGTTCGACCTAGGTGGAAGCAATGAATTGGGTTATTTTTAATTTAAGTTTGTAATTTAATGCAATGAATTTATATTTATTATTTATTAGCTGATTTAAAAAAAATCAGATTTTTAATAATTAAATAAAACCTTATTTGACTAAGTCCTAAACTAGACTCCTAATCCTAAGAAAACTTTTCTCTCCCATGCTCATATCTCTCTCTTACGTCTCTATCATTCTCACTCACGATTCTCTATGCTAAATAACTTCATAAATCAGTAGGTAAACCAATGTTCTTTAAATTTGAAGAATTCACAACGAAAATATAAGAAAACAAACGAAATCAATCACTTCGGAAAAGATAAGTTTGTCCGTCGAGTTTGTGTTGACTTTTAGGGGATTTGGACGTGATATTAGGTGAATTTTTTGGGCATCAAGTCAATGGTTTAATGTCAAAAAGGTATGGGTTCTCTTATATCTTGGTCCCTTTCCCAAGAGACCCTTAAGGTTCAGATGATTCTATTCAAGAAAATAGGGTTGTTCTCAGTTGAATGTCCCTGTCCCTAGCTCCCATTGAATCATAGTTTGGTTATGTTTACTTGTAGAAAACTGGGGATGAAACATGTTTTCGCGAGGATTATGTGTTTACATGTATGTTCGGAATTATGTGACTTATGTGGATTTTTTCCGAAATTATCTGCACGTTTGTTTGCGATGTAAACCGTATATATATGTGCCTTGGGTTAAGGCTTTAATAATTTGATGTTGTGGTTGTATTTTATGTACAAATGATTATGTAATTCGTGATGTTCATAAGAGTTGAAAAATGCACCTAAGAACTTATTAAATGATCTACGAATTACCCTAAGAAATTAAGTATAAATGTTGAAGAAAGTAGGCTTCATATGTGATTAAAATTTCCAGCGTGTTGATGGTTTTATTTAGGCTAATGTTGAAGTTTAGGATAGATTAAAAATAATTTTAAAAACATTTGAGGTCTGCTGGGATTGAACAGAAGACCTCACTATAAGAAATCCATGAATGAAACAAAAGTAAATGTGAGGCGTGGGAATCAAACCCACGACCTCTAGGCAGTGAAGAAGAGTAAAGAAAATGAAAGAAAACATATGTGAGGCGTGGGAATCGAGCTCACGACCTATAGGAAGATTAGGAGGGTTAAGAAAATGAAATAAAAGAGATGTGAGGAATAGGAATCAAACCAACGACATCCTAGGAAGATTCAAGGGGTAAAATTTTGAAGAAATTAAAGAAAGGTTGTGGGGGTTCAAACCCACAACCCCTTGGCCAAGGGAGAGAGAGAGTTCAAAGAAAAGTAATTAAAAGAAAAAGAGGTTTTGGGGTTTCGATCCCACATCCTCCCAATCCTATTGAGCAAAAAATGAAGAGAAAAACTAAGGGAAAATTAAAATGAAGGTGTTGTGGACAAAAATACAATAAATGAAAAAATGTTAGTGTTGTCTAAGGGATTCGAAATTGGGTTCCCTTGCACAAATTCCATATTGATACATAAGGCATAGGTGAATTAAATATTAAACAATAATGTTGCCTACATAAATCGAAATCCAGATATTGGCATACATACAAAATGAATAAGTCTTATACCATATAATCTGAGGAAGACATGAATCACATAAACAAACGATGAATGAAGCCTCATTGGTTGTATGTATAGATTCATAAGTCTAGCATATGTTTGAAAATATGTAAACCTAAGATGTATATAATGAAATTTTGTAACCCTAGAAAGGTTAAGTAAGAGTATAACACACTAAATGGCCAAGTGCATTGGCACATGATGAAATGATAAAATGAACAATGAAATGATGAAACTAACAAAAAATGATGAAATGAACAATAAAATGATGAAAACCTAGAAGGGTTGGTAAAAGTGTGTGAAACACACTAAATGTCCAAGTGCTTTGGCATACGATGAAATGAACATTCACGTAAAATTGGGTGAGTAATTATGAAGAGCAAATGTGCTAATGTAAAAGAATGTGGTGACAACATGATGTGAGGCTAATGTAAAAGATGAAATTGAGATTAACACACTTTATAATAATGATAATATGAGAAATCATATATTGAGGTATGATGTCCTCACATTAGAAGCCAGCTTCCATGACGTATGAGTTAAATGTATTGAAACTTTAAACTAAACACCAATAGACTAGCTATGAGCGGTGATGCCTTCCTTCAGGAAGGGCGGAGGTTCATCTAACTCTAATGAGATGATACAGTCAGACATGCTGGGTATGGGCCTCCTTATATTTAATATTCTTTGAAACTATACTGACAATATAGGGATCTAGAAGGGTTCAATTCCCTACATACACTAGCATATTTTGGTTCACTTTGGACGGAAATTCGACCTCTTTTAGATGTGGGGATTACCCAGTGGATTTAATGATGCTCACACGATCTATGTCGGTTAAGGTTAAACTTCCCATAAAAATAATGATTCCAACCTCAACGAATGCACATAATGATATGAATGATAACAAAGGTGTTAGGATAGGATAATCAAGAGGTGAGCTAAACTTAAGTAATAACAATATGTTATTCTTGGTCATTGCACAACGAACCCAATGATACTCTTAAACTACATCCTAGGCATGACAGGTGGCTGCACTAGTATATGAAAGAATGAAATTGAAGTACGTATGAATGAATGAAGAAGACTGTATTTTTGTTAAAGAACGCTCCCTAGTTGAGCTACCATATGTTGATCCCTCATTTTGGGAAGTCCTAATGTAAAGTCCATGATTCCAAGGACTCATGGAATATTAAAGAATGATATGAACTACGTGATATGATATGTGCAATATGTTATCTGCTGCTTGAAAAATAATAAGTATGATGATGCATTTTACTCTCATTGCATGAATTTCTTAATGAAAATTTGGAAATTTCACTCACTTTCCTAATCCAAATTTTTAAAGTGCACTAACTTTACTAATCCGAATTTGGAAAGTCCAATAACTTTTCATTTCATCATCATGTTGATAGGAAAGATCAATACTTACTCATGCATATTCATGGTGTATGATTACATGTTCCCATAAGTAGTACAAATGTGTACTAACCCTATACCACTCTCCAATTTTAGATGCAGGAACAGGTTAACGCTGAAACTATCCGTACGTGAAGCATTCATCCGAATTTGGTACGCCCTTGTTCTTTTGAGGATGCTTTCCCATTATATTTAATCTTAGTTATAGGATTAATGTAGTGGATTATGTTCCACAAGAGTTTATTTCCGCTTTTGTTCAGACAATATATTTGTTCTATTTTCGCAAGTATACATTTAAAGATATATTAAAAATTTTCTTTCATTTGATGATTTTAATCTAAAATGGTTGACGGTGAAAAATTATGAAACATATAAAATATTTAGTATGTTTGTTTAGAAACAAAAAGTTTCAAATTTTCCACTAAAATTAACCTAAAAGAAGTAAGAATGACATACGTAGGCTTGTCTGCGACCTCTGAGAGGTCAATGATGCTGGTCTCATCTAGTGTCTAGACTCTGGTCATGACAAATTTTGTATTAGAGCGTTATGTTAAATTCCGAGAGTAATAAGTTCACATCGACCACATCGAGTAGTTTCTAAGTCATGGTAGTGAAGTGCACCACTATCCTAATTTAGAGATTGCATCATGCATAGGAAAAATTCCATTCTTCTGATTTTATCGTGCCTTTTCCTAATGTATGAATTCTTGGTGTTATGAGCGTGTCTAACATCAATCCTTATTTTTTCCGAAAAAGAATACTAGGAGGAACGCTGGTCAGAGGAGAGGAAGAGCAACTTCTGGGGGTAACGAAGTTCCACCCCAGGATCCAGCTGAAGCAGTGTTGATGCCAGTTAACCCTGCTGGGTTAGCTGATGCGAAGGTGCGAACCTCTATGGCTCAGATGTCTCAGGCCATTTCCATGCAGGCCAAGTCTATGACAGCCCAGGCCAACAGACAGAATGTTTAGAGGGATGAACCACTGTTATGTAGCATGGCAGAGAGGCGACAATATTTAGCGAGGATGAGTCCTCCTATTAATACATTGTCCAAGACTTCAGAGGATCTCTAGGAGTTTGTGAACGAGGTGTATATGTTTTTGGTGGCCACGGGGGACACAAATATGGAGAAGGCGGAGCTGGGTTCCTATCAGCTCAAGGATGTTGCACCGACCTTGTGCAAGATGTGGCAGTATAGTTGAGTGTTAGGCGGAGTTCCGATCACTTGGGAGTTGTATAAGATAGCCTTCTCGGAGATATTCTTCTCCATGGGGATGAGGGAGGCAAAGGTTCAGGAAATCATCATCCTTAATCAGGGATCTATGAAAGTGAGGGAGTATTACCTGAAGTTTTTTAAACTATCCACCTATGCCATATCCCTTGTGACTAACAATAGGGATTATATGAGAAGGTTCCTCACAAGAATCATCGAAGATCGGGAGGAGAATTTTCGGGCTGCGATGCTCCACGATAACATGGACCTTTCCAGGCTTATGGTGCATGTTCAACAGGTAGAGGACAGCCGAAAGAAGAGGGGCGTCGTTGATGCTAGGAAGCCTAAACTTTCTTATCAGGCAGGTTCTAGAAAGGGTAGCAACACGAACAACTTCGTCATTTTTGAGCATCCCAGATTAAAAAAGGGCCCTCCGAGTTAGGGAAATTCTAACTTTCAGAGAGGTGCATCACCTAGAGAAGGAAGACCTGAGCCCAAGAAGCGCAGTGGAGGTGATGTGAAGCATCCCAGAAAGGAGTGTGCGAAGTGTGGCAGTGATCACAATGGACTGTCCAGATAGGGCAGTAATGCCTACTTTGGTTGCGGAAAGAACGGACACATGGTCAAGGACTTCCCACTGAGCAAGGGTAAGGCTGGAGGTAAGGCTCAGCCGCGGCCTAAACCACAAGATCCATCAGCAGCCGAGCCTCCTCAGAGGAACAGTTTTTATGCCCTGAAGGGCAGGGAGAAGTAGGAGAAGTTCGTTGATGTGGTCATAGGTATTGTGCAAGTACTCTCAACTTCTATTTTTGACTTAATTGATCAACGGTCTACGCTTTCCTTGGTAACTCCTTTTCTTTCTCTTACCCTTGATATATTTCCTGAAGTTTTGCATAATCCTAGAGTGATTGATACACATTTACGAGAAAAAGTAAGAACTGATATAGTATACAGGGATTGCCCAATAGTTGTATGTGGTAGAACTATGTGCGCAGACTTGGTTGAGTTACCAATGCTTGATTTTGATGTTATATTATGACTGTTACTATGCTAGGTAGGTAGTGGTGTCATTCGGGGTTGAATGTTCCTAGGGGGGATAATGTAACAAACCTAAAAATGGATATGCTAAGTAATTTTTAATGTGTCTAGAATAGCTACAATTAGACCGGGTTCACACAGATTGATGCGCGTAGAGCCAGACCTCTAACACTCGCGACAAGCAAGCACACTAACTTGTGGAGTTATTTACGCTAGGAAAGGTTGGGTACAAACATGTAGGGCTCCCGAATATAAAGATTTACCCGGATGAGTCTTTATCGAAATTAAAAAGGGGAAATCTAAATTTTTGAAGGTCTTGGGGTAAAATGTTCTTTTTCCAGGCTAAGGGTAGTATCATAATCACCATAAATATGTAATTAATAGTTTAATTAATAAGGTGGAGGGGCATTTTTGAGAGAGAGGGCCAAAAATTGGCTCTTGAAGTGAACTCTTGCTTCACCCGGGTTCGAACCTAGGTGGAAGCAATCAACTATGTTATTTTAAATTAAGTTGGTAAATTAATGTAATTAATTTATATTTATAATTTATTAGATGATTTAAAATTAAACGAAATAAGATTCTCCTAAGCCTAAGAAAACTCTTCTCTCCAACACTCATCTGTCTCTCATGTCTCTAACAATCTCACTCAAGATTCTCTCTGCCAAATATCTTCAAAAACAGTAGGTAAACCAATGTTATTCAAGCTTTAAGAACTCGCAATGAAAATGTTAGAAAACATACGAAATAAATCACGTGGACGAAGACAAGTTTGTTTGTCGAGTTGGTGTTGACTTTAAGTGCATTTGACTTGATCTTGGGTGAATTTTGTGTTCAGAAAGTCGAGGGTTTAAGGTCAAAAACGTATGGGTTCTCATATCTCTTGATACCTTTCCGAAGAGAACCTTAAGTTTCAGACGAATGTATTCTGAAAACTAGGGTTGTTCCCCGTTGCATGTCCCTATCCCTAGCTCCCATTGAATCATAGGTTTGTTACGTTTGCTGGTAGAAAACTAGAGATGAAATGTGTTTTCGTGATGATTATGTGTTTATATGTATGTTCACAATTTTGTGACTTATGTTGATGTTTTTCTGAAATTATGTGGACGTGTGTGTGCAATGTGAACCGTAACTATGTGCCTCAGAGTAAGGCTTTAAAAATGTGATGTTGTGGTTGTATTTCATGTACAAATGATTAGGTAATTAGTGATGTTCTTATTAGTTTAAATGTGGCTGATTTGTGTGATAATATATGCTAAATGAATTAATGAAAAATGCACCTATGGATGTAGAAAATTATCCACGAATTACGCTATGAAATTACGTATAAATGTTAAATCTGAGGCGTGGGAATCGGTCCCACGACCTCTAGGCAGTGAAGGAGAGTAAAGAAAATGAAAGAAAAGAAATATGAGTCCTGAGAATCAAACCCACGACCTATAGGCAGTGAAGGAGAGTTAAGAAAATGAAAGAAATTAGATGTGAGGCGTGGGAATCCAACCCACGACCTCCTAGGAAGTTTCAAGGGGGAAAATTCAAAAGAAATTAAAGAGAGGATGTGGGGGTTCGAACCCACAACCCCTCGGCCACCGTAGAGAGAGTTTTAAGAAAAGAAATTAAAAGAAAATGAGGTTGTGTGGGGTCGATCCCACATCCTTTAAATCGCATAGAGCAAAAAATGAAAAGAAAAACTACTGGGAAATTAAAATGAAGGTTTTGGGGCTCGATTTTGGGTTCCCAAGCCATGCGGACAAAATGCAATAAATAAGAAAATGTAAGTGTTTTCTAAGAGATTCCAAATTGGTTCCCTTGACAAATTTCCGTATTGATATATAAGCCATAGGTGAATTAAATATTCAAGAATAATGCTGCCTACTTAGATCGAAATCATGATCTTTCCATGTATACAAGATGCATAAGTCTTGTAGCACATAATCTAAGGAACATATGAGTCACTTAAACTAATGATGAATGAAGCCTTATGTATTGTATGTATAGAACCATAAGTCTTGGATACGTTTAAAAATAAGTGAACCTAAGATGTATGTTATGAAATAATGTAACCCTCGAAGGGTTAAGTAAGAGTGTAAAACACACTAAATGGCCAAGTGAATTGACACATAATAAAATGAACAATTAAATGATGAAATAAATAAAGAAATGATGAAATGATAAAACCCTAGAAGGGTTAAGTAAGATTGTGAAACATACTAAATGGCCAAGTGCATTGGCATATGATGAAATCAACATTCACGTAAAATGGGGAGAGTAATTATGAACAGAAAATGTGCTAATGTAAATGAATTTGGTGACAACATTATATGAGGCTAATGTAAAAGATGAGAGCAATCTCAAATGAGCGTAAGTAAATTTTACCTAAACGTACTTAGCAATGAGCGTGGAAAGTTAATGAATAGACTAGTCTTTATTAACACTCTAATGAAAGTATTGAGATTAACACACTTAATACTAATGATGAGGTGAGAAATCATCTATTGATCTACGATGTCCTCATACTGGAAGCCAAGTTCCATTACGTATGAGTTGAGTGTAACAAAACTTTTTACTAAGCACCGATATACTACTAATGAGCGTTGATGCCTTCCATTGGAAAGGACAGAGGTTCACGTAACTCTAATGAGATGAGACTATCTTGCATGCCGGGTATGGGTCTCCTTATATTTGAACCGATACTGCCAATATAGGGACCTCGCAGGTTCTGATTCCTTATATATTCTAGCATGTTTTAGTTTACATTGGCCGGTGATTCCACCTCTTTTTGATATGGGGATTACACATTCGATTTTAATGATGCTCACATGATCTATGTTGGTTAAAGTGAAAGTACCCAAAAATGTAATTATTCCAGCCTCAACGAATGCACATAATGAAATGAACGATACTAAAGGTTTTAGGATAGTTTAATCAAGAGGTGAGCAAGACATAAGTAATAACACTAGGTTATTCTTGCTCATTGCATAGCGAACCCGATGATAGTCTTAAACTACATCCTAGGTTTGACGGGTGGCTGCATTAGTATATGCAAGAATGAATATAAAGTACGTATGAATGAATGAAGCACACTTTGTGTTTGTTAAAGAAGGCTAACTAATTGAGTTCCCATATTTTGAGCTCTAATTTTGGGAAGTCCTAAATTCAAGTTTATGATTCCGAGGTCTCATTGCATATGAAAGATAGATGTGAAAAACATTGTATGATATGTGCAATACGTTATGTGTTGCTTGCAAAATGATAAGTATGATGATGCATGTTACTCTCATGGAATGAATTTTTATAATCCAAATTTTGCAAGTTCACTCACTTTCCTAATCAAAATTTTTAATGCTCACTAACTTTTCTAATTCCAATTTTCCAAGTCGACTGACTTGACTTTCTATCATTATTTTGTTAGGAAAAAGTTATTCTTACTCATGTATGGTCTTGGTGTGTGCTTGAATACACCCATACTTTTTACAAGTGTGTACTAAACCTATACAACTCTACAATTTTAGGTGCAGGAACAGGTGGACGCTAGAGCTACAGGTTGACGCAGAAACTATCCAAACGTGGAGCATTCATCTGGACTTGGTAGTCCCTCCTAATTCTGAGGATACTTGACCATTAAATTTTAGCTTAGTTATAGTATTGAGCTACTGGAGTATATTCCACTAACATTTCTTTCTGCTTTTTTCAAACATTATATTGGTGCCATTTTTGCTAGTATACAGTTGATGCTATATTGAACTATTTCATTCATTGATGATCTTAATGAATAATGGTTGATGGTGAACAATAATGAATCTAATAAAATGTTAAGTATGTATGTTAAGAAACAAAAAGTTTCAAATTTTCCGTTAAAATTGACCTAGATGAAGTAAGAATGACATAAGCAGGCTTGTCTGCGACCTCTGGGAGGTCAACGACATCGGTATCGTATGGGTTCTAGACTCCAATCGTGATATAAGTCTACTAAAACACAACCTCCAGCGGATGAATAAGTTATGAAGAGGATACTTATGCAGTGAATAATCACACAGGGGTTTTTCGACCAAACGCCCAAGGCTCCAATAAAGAGAGTTTGCGCCAAGGTCGCAAATATGGGAAATGCTAAAGAGAGGGACATTATTTTCGAGATGGAAACTACAACACCGACAAAAACATCAATCAAGGTAGCTATGGTAGCAGAAATGATCAAAGTGGGCCCTAATTCGCATTGAAATTAGAAAATTTCTTCAAGGGATGGCCGAGGTAGTATGTCGTTAGTTTATGATATGTCTCAGAAGATGATGCTGAGGTTTGATGCTAGTGGATGAGCACGACAAGGAATTGAGAGGTGATTTGTCTAATATAAGGCAAAAAGTGATGCACATGCGGTCTCGATTAAGCATCTTTAGTTACGAATGTCCCAATTGTCCACTACTATGAACCCACACCAACCGGGAACTCATCTTATCAATTCAATTCAAATCCTTAAAAATCATTGAAATTGCATCACAATCACTACTCAAGGAGGTAAACAAATCACTAATCCTCCTATGATGTCTATGGTATAAAATGAGATGAGAAAAGATCAAGCGGTAGTGGAAATTAGTGTTTAATGGACAATGTGGTCAAAGAAGCAGATGAACCCCAAAAGTGACTCGTATTACTAGACAACCACCAACATTCCCTAAGAGATGGGTGAAGAAGACTAAGGATGGTAAATACCGATATGTTATCACTATGTTGAAAAAACATTCTATGAATGTACCTTTGATGGAGAAGTCTTGCAGTCAATGCCCATTCATGACAAATTCATGAGGATATGGTTTATTAAGAAGAGATCGGTAAGTATTGATGAAGATGACCAAATGCAACATTGTAGTGCTATTACTAGAAGGACTCTTTTGCAGAAGAAAGAAGATCCGGGCGTTTTGACTATTCCATGTACTATCGGTTTGTTACATTTTGATAAATAAATATGTGATCTCGGTGCAAGCATAAATCTCATGTCTCATTCCATCTATATGAAATTGGGGTTAGGTAGCCCAAATCCCACAACTATATGGTTACGGATGGCCGATCGAACATTAAAGAGGCCTATTGGGATACTCCATGATGTTCTCGTGAAGGTGGAGTCAATTATATTTCCATCTTATGTTGTGATTGTTGACTGTGAGGTGGATTTTGAGGTGCTTATTATTCTTGGGAGGTCGTTTTTAGTTATAAGTAGTGCCTTGGTTGATATGGAAAAGGTCATGAAGTTTAGGTTGAACAATGAAGAAGCAACCTTCAACATTTGTAGGTCCATGATGTAGAGTGGTGAGCTCTAAACAGTATATGATATATCCAACAAATCGAATATACACTTGGTGTTGTGGTACTAGAGACATTGATCATTAATTTTTAGAGTAATGGTATTGAAGAGTATGAGTCTTTCGTTACGGTACTTGAACAAGGTGAATTTTGGTCAAAACGAAAGAAATTAGAGTTCATATAAAGAATCGCGAGTCTCCATTTGTGAGACCATATATTGAGAAGTCACCAAAACTAGAGCTTAAGACTCTACCACCTCATCTTACGTATGTATTCTTTGGGAGAGATGACACTTTTCAGGTAACCATTGCATCGATTTTGAATCTACAACAAGTACATTGTCTGGTAGAAGTGATAAAGAGGTTCAAACAAGCCATTTGTTGGAATATTATTGATATTATTGCGATCCCACCCGCCATTTGTTAACATAAAATCAATGTAATGCCCCATCACAAGCCATGAATTGGGAACCAGAGACCTATGAATTAACCTATGCAAGAAGTAGTGAAGAAAGAGATCATTACGTGGTTGGATGCAGGAGTTGTATATCCTAATTTAGATAGTATTTTGGTATGACTTGTTTAATGTGTTACCAAAAAGTGGGGACTGATAGTAGTGCCTAATGAGAGGAATGATCATTTTCCATTGAGGCCGGTGACTAGATTCGGAGATTATATGGATAACCGAAAACTGAATGCATGGACTAAGAAGGATCATTTCCCAATGCACTTCATGGATCACATTTTGTATAGACTCACATTATAAGGATGGTATTTTTTTCTTCATGGTTATTCGGGTTACAATCATATCTCTATTGCCCCAGAGGATCAAGATAAGACCACCTTTACTTGGCCATATGGAATGTTCGCATTCAATAGGATATCTTTTGGGTTATATAATGCACCATTAACTTTTAGAGATGTTTGAGGTTGATATTCTCCAATATGGTAGAGGAAACTATTGAGGTGCTTATGGATGACTTTTATGTTGTTGGTGAATCCTTTGATTGGTGTTTGAGTCACTTGGATAAGGTTCTCAAAAGATGTGAAGATTGTAATCTTGTGCGAATAGGGGAAAATGTCACTTAATGGTGAAAGAAGGTAAATTATTAGGCCATAGCATCTCACACAAGGGGATAGAGGTTGATCGAGAAAAAATTAAGTTTATAAGGATTTTTCCAAAAATGCACATCCTCTGTGCCAGTTAGTTGACAAGGAATGTAAATTCTATTTTGATGAATCTAGTCTGAAGTAGTTTAGAGAGTCCAAGGAGAAGTTGGTGACTACACCCTTAATTATTTCCAAAGATTGGAGAAATTTATTTAAGGTGATGTGTGATGTTAGTGGGGTTGCTCTTCGTGTCGTATTGGGATAAAAATAGTTAAAAAATCCTTCACCCCGTCTATTATGCAAGTAAGGCCCAAATGAAGAACAAAAGAATTACACTGTGACTGAACAAGAACACCTTGCAGTGGTATTTGCTTTCAAAAAACTGCACTCCTATATGCTTGGCATGAGAGTCATAGTGCATACTAACCACTCACCATTGAGTTATTTCATGGCAAAGAAGGATGCGAAACCAAGGTTTATTAGATTTGTGGTAATATTGCAAGGGCTTGATTTTCAGGTGAAAGACAAAAAAGGGACGGAATATAAAGTTGTCAATCACTTCTCAAGAATCGAGGATGAAGCTATGCAATAGTGAGGTTAAAAGGATGAAATTGATGATACCTTTTGTGATGGGAATATACTGGACGCTTCTCATGATTTGATTCCACGGTTCACTGATTTTTAAAGTTATCAAGGTAGTGATATTGCTTTATCAGACTTATCCTTCGATCAGAGAAAAAAATTCATGCACTATGTTAAAAAGTTCTTATGGGATGAGTTTTACTTATACCGAACTTGTGTTGATGAGCTTATTCTTCATCGTGTGCCGAAAGTGGAGATGCTAAGATTTTTGGAGGCGTGCCACACCTCGCCTGTAGGTGGGATTCATAGTAGTATCAGACTGCCCATAAGATTTTGCAGTGTGGGTATTATTGGCCAAATATTCACGAAGATGCTCATGAGTTTGCAAAGTCATGTTATAGTTGCAAAATAGATGGAGGGGTTTCTAAGAGGCAAGAGCTCCCTTTAAATCCTATTCTAGTGATTGACTTTTTTGATTTATGGGGCATTGATTTTATGGGACCCTTTTGTGAGTTTTCATGGGACGAAATATATTCTTGTGGCGGTGGACTCTGAGTCAAAATGGGTTGCAGCCATAGGACTTGCCAACAATGGAGGGAAGAGTGTCACAAAATTTTTGAAAAATATTATATTCCCCGGATTTGGCACAACTAGGGACATTATTAGTGATAGGGGATCTCACTTTTGCAAAAAGTTGTTCAACGGTATATTGGAGAAATGTGGGGTTCTCCAGAATGTAGGCACTCCGTCCCATCCGCAGTCTAGTGGGAAAGTTTAGCTATCCAATAAAGAAATCAAGCGGATCTTGTCGAAAATGATTAATGTTAATAGAACGGATTGGTCAATGAGGGTTGATAATGTTCTTTGGGCCTACTGGACTTCATACAAGATCCCCATAGGTATGTCTCCATACCAACTTGTATATAGACTTGAGTTTGCCAGGAAACAAGCGCAACCTAGAGTTGAACAAAAGCACAAAATCACAAATCGCAAATTTGCGCCTTTCAATCTTTTGGTCGTTGTACTTCTTCATTTTTTCATTGTGGAGGGTTGAACTTTCAAATGCCTTCAAGTAAAACTCATCATGCTCATTTAACCCACTGAATCTCTGTTCTCCTACTTCATTCCAATCCATCTTTAGTTTCTTCATTTCCCACGTAGACTTATGCTCTAACTAAATCGGCAATCGACAAGCCTGCCCATATACAACTCGGTATGAGGGCATACCTATGTGAGTCTTGTATGATGTCCGGTAGGAGCAAAGAGTATCACCAAGCCTCCTAGATGAATCCGTCCTACTAGCATTCACCATTTTTGCAAGAATTTGCTTGATTTTTCTGTTTGACACCTCAACTTGCCAACAATTCTGAGGATTGTAAGGAGTGTCTACGTTGTGGCTAACACCATATTTTTCCAACAACTATTTGAACAACTTGTTCCAAATGTGGGATTCCCCATCACTTATTATGGCTTTAGGGGAGCCAAATCTTGAGAATATGTTCTTTTTCAAGAACACGATAACACTCTTCCCTTCATTATTTGCAAGTGTTATGTCTTCCACCCATTTTGACTCATAATCAACCGCCACAAAAATGTACTTCATGCCATGAGAACTCTCAAAAGGGTCCATAAAGTAAATGCCCCACACGTCAAAAGACTCAATTACAAGAATGGGATTTAAAGGGAGATCTTTCCTTCTTGAAATACCTCCAACTCTTTGTCACCTATCACATTACTTGGAGAAATAATGAACATCTTAATGGATGGTTGGTCAATAGTAGCCACATTGCCAGATCTTATGGGCATTTCGGATACCAATATGATTCCCACCCACAGGCAATGAGTGGCATGCCCCCAAAACACTTAACATCTCAACTTCCGGCACACAACAACGAATAAGACCATTAACACAAGTCATATATAAATATGGATCATCCCAAAAAAACTTTTACACATTATGCATGAACTTTTTCCTTTGATGAAAACAAAAGTTCGATTGTACTATATCACTAGAAAAATAATTTTCAAAACAAGCGAACCGTGGAATCAAGTTATGAGAAACAACGAAAACATGCTCATAAAGAAAAGTATCATCCATACCAGTCTTTTCACCGAGCTCTCTCATAGCCTAATCTTCTAATCAGGACAAGTGGTCTGCAACTTTATTTTAGGTCTTTTTTCTATCTTTCACGTCAAAGTCAAATTCTTGCAACAATAATACCCATCTAATCAAACTTGGCTTTGCATCCTTCTTTGCCATCAAATATATCTATGCAGAATGATCAGTATGCACTATGACCCTCGTGCCCACCAAATATGAGCAAAAATTTTCAAAAGAAAAAACCACCACAATGAGCTCTTTCTCAGTCACTATTTAGTTCTTTTGATCTTTAATAAGATCGTTACTAGCGTAATAAATGGGGTGAAGGATTTTATCACTTTTTTGAACCAAAAAAACACAAAGAGCGACCCCATTAGCATCACACATGACCTCCAATGGCTTAAACTCACCAAACGGTTTAAGACAAGTTAAAAAAAATTACACTTTCTATAGAAACTTGCACAGAGGTTTCGCAATTTTTTATAAAATTTTTGATAAACCTTGGGTACAAGCCCGCATGCCCAACAAAACTCCTCACACCTTTTACATAGATGGGTGGAGGAAGTCTCTCATTCACTTCAAGTTTGGCTCAATCAACCTCTATACCCTTCTCTGAGATGCGATGACCCAATACAATACCCTCTTTCATAATGAAGTGACATTTCTCCCAATTTAGCAATGGGTTGCAATTTTCACCCCTCTTGAGAACCTCCGCCAATAGAATCAAACAATGCTCAAAGGCGTCGCCAACCACTGAAGAATCATCCATAAACACCTCTATAGTGACTTTCACGATATTGGAGAATATCAACATTACACATCTATTAAATGTAGTCGGTGCATTACACAACCCAAAAGGCATCCTCTTGAACGCGAAAGTTCCTTAATGACAAGTAAAGGTGGGTTTATCTTAATTCTCCGGTGCGATAGCGATTTTGTTGTAACCCGTATACCCATCAAGAAAACAATACCTCCCCTTTGCAGCAAGCCTATAAAACATTTTATCCATGAAGGGCATTGGAAAATGTTCCTTCTCAGTCCATGAATTCAACTTATGGCCCATTTTTGGCACACACTAAATAGGACAAACCTAACTACTATCGGTAATTAAATATATGACCTCGACATCCAACCACTTAATAATCTCTTTCTTCACATCCCTTTTGTATAGGCTGGTTTGACCGTCTATGATACTCTACACATGGCTTATTATCAGGCATGAGTTTGATTAATATTAACAAATACTTGGTGGAATCCCAATAATATTTGAAATAGTTAAACCAATGGCTCGTTTAAACCTCTTCAACTCCTCTATAAGACACTCCACTAGCTCTACATCAAAATCCGATGCAATGATTACCGACAAAGTATCACATTTTACAAAGAAAACATATCTAAGATGAGGTGGTAGAGCCTTAAGATCCAATTTTGGGGCTTCCTCAATGATGGTTTATCGGGTTGAGACTCATGATGCTTCATATAAAACTCTAACTTCTTTTGTTTGAACCGTTTATAAACTCGATCAAGTGCAGCAACCAATGACCAAACTCTTCAATACCATCACTGTCAAAATTCATGATCACTACCGCTGGTGCCTCAACACCAAGGTGTTGTTCAATTTGTGCCTCAGACGAACTATTAATTATGTAGGATATCGCAGGTACTGATTGAAGCTCACTACTCTGACTCATTGACCTACAAATATTGAAAGTCGTTTGTTCATTGTGTAACTGAAACTTTATTTGCCCTTTCTCCATGTCAACCAAGCGTGACCAGTAGCATGGAACGACCTCCCCAGAAAAATAGGCACCTAAAAATCCACCTCACAGTAAAGAATCACAAAATCCGCCAAAAATATAAATCACTCCACCTTTACTAACATATCGTGGAGTATCCCAATAGGACATTTCACTGTTCGATCGGCCATTATTAACCGCATCACAGTGGGCTTTGGGTCACCCAAAACAAACTTCTTGTAAAAATATTAAAGCATTTGATTTATGCTTTTCAAAGATCACATAATGCCTTAGCAAAGTGCAAATCCCCGTTTGTTCATGGAATAGTGAAGCACCCAGATTTTGCAAAAGAGACCTTGTAGCAATACCACTACAATTTTGCATCCTATCATCTCCTCAAAACTAATAAATATCATCTTAGTCACCATATCTTTCATGAACTTTGTGTAACCGAGCATTTGTTCAAGTGCTTCTATCAAAGGGACATTGACGGAAAGTTGTTTCAACATAGTAAGAAAATGCTAGTATTTACCATCCTCAGTCTTGTTGAACAACCTTTGTGGGAATGGTTGTAGTAATAAAGGAATAGGAGTCACCTTTCTGGGAACCTCTGCTTGTTTCCCCGATTTGTCTACAAACTCACCACTAACATTCTCTACCACATCATCTGACTCATCTCCTATTTTATGCCATACGACATAGGTGGATCAATGGTTTTCTTACCCCCTCGAGTAGTACTTCCATACAATGTCCATCATTTTTCAGATTTTGTAAGGTATTGCAATGAAGAGTACCTGGTTGGCGTGGGTTCACAGTAGAAGACAATTGGGCCATTTGAAACTCAAGATGCTTGATTGATATTGCATGTGAATCCACCTTTTGCCCAATATTCTAAATTACCTCTCAACTCTTTGGCGTGCTCATCAGTAGCATCAAACCTCGTCATTATATTCTGCAACATACCCTCAACTTGCACCATACTACCTTAACAATCCCTATGAGCAACTTCCCAATTTTTCGGTGGAAAATATTGCCCACTCCGATCATTTCTGTTACCATAGTTACCCCGGTGGAAGTTGTTGTCGGTGTTTTAGTTGTCATCATAAAATAGTGACCCTCTCGATTGTAAATCTCATAGTTCCGACCGTGATTTGCTTGACCTTGGCGCCAAATCTCCTGATTCGATCCTGGGGAATTTAGTAGGAAACCCCCCGTCTGCTTATTCACTGCATAAGAGTCTTCCTCATAGTAAAATTCATCTACCGGCGGTGGTGGCTTGGTTAAATAATTCACCGTATTCACATTTTGTTCACCTTAGTGACATATTTCAATACATACCCAAGCTCAGTCCTCATTAGAGTCATCTGTTCACGAATCTCATATGCGGCCGGGTGGTGTGTAGCTTGCACCTCAAATGTTTTTCTCCCTGTGTCCGAATACCTAGTTCTCCCAGCCTTCTTGTTTCGGGAAAGTTTTATCCAATTTTCCTCAATCACAATGTAAGTGCTCTTACAATAAGAACAACCCGCAATAGTATCAAGTAATTCCTTATTGTTTTCGTCTTGCCCCCTATAGAATTACTATTTCAATGATTCATCATCAATGCGGTAGTTTGGGACACTTATCAGAAATGAGGTGAACCTATCCTAAGAACTACTTACCGACTGCCTAGCCAATGGCCCAAAGTTGTTGACCATATCTTTGTGGTTAAACTTTTTTAAAAAATGGGTAATACCTTTGTAGGACCACATCCCACAACTTCTTACAGGTATAGATCAAACTAAAAGGCAACTTAATAAAACAAATTGTGGCCTATCCTGTAAGTGAGAGAGGGAACACCCTTAATCCAATGATATCCATGTCCATGTCATACCTCAATTTTGTGATGTCAGCATGTATATCCTCAGTTGGTAGACCTGAAATCAAAACATCTAGCAGTGAGCATCTCCGTCACTCTACTAGTGACCACGAATGAATGACCTTGTGGAAGAGGAGGTATGAAAAGAGGTCCATCAAAATTGGCGATGTGAATATTTCCCCTATAATACTATTGAGGGAGTGGGGCAAGAGGTTGTCTCCTCAGAGCTCCCTCATCAGGGTTTTCCATTATCACTTGGTTATTAGCATCAACCGGCGGAGGGAGTTGACGGTTTATTCTATCTGAAATAATGTAAGAATTGTGTGGCTCATTCATTCTGCTGAGTGTACATTAAGTTCCAGATCAAATTGGGGTCGATACAACGAGGAAAATGATTTAGACATAACTTTAGCCTACGATTACGTCTATTTAGTCAATTCCTTTTAAAAAAATTAATTCTAAGTACAACAAGTAAAATGAGAGTAGCTAGGGTGTAAGTTTTCCCCGTAGGTTCATAACGCGTTAATCCAAGGTATAACAATTTTGTCATAGTGTCTTGCATGCAAAGTGATAAATTATGTATCTATAATTCCTTCGTTTGGCATCCAGATAATTTTACTTCGTACCTTGGACCGGCTACGTGTGTTTAAATTACTAACCCTTACCTTTTACCTCATATTAAGCATCATATTTGATGTATGGTTTAGTTACCACTTCGCACCAATCGAAACTAGCCAATTAGATAGTGTACACTAAATTCTATGTTTATAATTCTTTTCCTATCAAATACATCCGTTGTGTGGAGAGCAGAAATATGACAAGTTTTAATACCTGCACTCTTAAAAAGACTTCTAAATGAAAAAATTATTAATACATGCAGAACGTATTCTATTATTATTATTTAGTTAGTTTTACCTTGTTAATGAACCATGGTTCCCACAACCCTAGTTGTGGATTTAGTTACCCATGCCTAGAAATGCAGAATTCATGATTGGTAAACAAGATTTCATGTACTTATTTTTACATGTTTTAAGAAAATCTAGAAATAACACTTCAATTAACGCAAATATCTTGAGAATAAATTCCGGAAACTCTATGTAATTCCCAAAATCGCAAGTTCAACTTCCAATAAAAAGAGTATGAACAAATAAAAAAAAGTCTAACCCCAAAAACTAGGTTGTTAACCCTATTTATAATAATAAGTTGCTTAATTAAAATGAGTTTTAAATAAGGAATGTCTTTCAAGAATAACATCTTCAATCGACGACACCACTGACGATCTGTCGATCAAATGACGGACTGTTGACTGCCTCCATCCGTCCATACTTCCAATCTTCTCCAGCCTTCATCCTTGTGTTTTCTCTAATCCAATAGGCGAACTAACAACACGGTCTGTTGAAATACTTATGGTCCCTCGTTCCACAGTTAGTTTTTGTTCAACTTCGGGTACTAGGACTAATCTCTTATCTGAAAGACGGTTTTCAAGGACTATCCGTCATAAGTAGACAGACAATCGATCCATCCATAGCCCCATACTTCATCAGAATTCCCCGATTTACTTCCAGATGCTTTGGCCTCCTGTTGATGACCACCACCTACAGACTGTTGATGGCACGACGGGCCGTCCATGGCTTTGTGGGTCACCTCTTCATGACAATCTTCTACATTTCTATTTTTGATGAAATTTCATGAAAAACAAAGCTAAAAACCATTAAAATTACATGAAAAAGGCCCTAGACAGACACTAAACTAAAGAAAAATGCATTGAACGTACCGTGAAACCACAGAACATAAGCTCCACATTTCAAACCGCACATAGGACATCACGTAAGGAAAATATTTGAAAGACTTTAGACTTGAGAAGCCAGACTAGGCCAGAGGAGAAGAGCGAAGAAGTAGTCATGAGCATGGTGGGGGAGATAGTGTAAAATTCATGGATTTGTGACTATATCCCAATAAGAATTGTACCTATAAGTCTGATGTCAAGATGTTCTGACGTTAAAGCAATGCTTAGAGGAAGACAAAGCCAACAAAATAGAAATAGTTGATACATATGACGTAGGCCGCATGGGTACAGAAGGTGACCTCAATTGAATATCCTTAGTTCTATCATGCGGGAGAAGAAGGAGAAGAATTCATAAAAGTAAGGAAAAGACATAAAGATGACACAATTGTTATTGATAGGACTACGTGTAGCTATAACCAATCCAATAGGGAAGTCGAAAAAATATGAAACGCAATATGTTAAAATTACAATAAATAAAAGAGTCGCCAAATGCAATGGAAGAAAATAGTGAAAATGCCAATATGATTTTCAAGATGACAACAACAAAATGGATCTAATTTACATTCCGAGTAACACAAACCACAAGACGGTCAATGAACCACTTACTTGTGTGAGCGTAGTCATTCATAGAGTAATGTAAAATCTCCCAACTAGAAGTGACTAGAAAAGAGTTTAAACTCTTAAAATACTTTTTTTGAAAGATTATGAAAATTTTAATATTCAGTACAAGCTAGGAATGTGAGTTTTAGTCATTTTAAGATTTCCATAACACCTATATCTGGATAATTTAAGAGTACATCCAGATGTTATTGCAAATACATTAGAATAATCTTTCCAAATATGATGAGTTTGCAATCCGAAGTTTGAATGAGTGAGTTATGCTCGTTGGATATTGAACAGTTGGATAAAGGAAATGTCCAATACCTTTATTTTAAAGGGTATTTTAGTATTTTCACTACTGTATTAATTTAATACATTATTATTAGTATTATAGTAGTCAAGAATAAATTTTGTATGTTTTTGAAGTTGGGAATTTTCACGCTGGGGCTAAGAATAAAGTAGAAGGGAAGAGAAAAGAGAAAAAGGGCAAGATTTGCACATATAGTAAAAGTTAACATATGGATTTCGTAGGGGGTGATCCCTAAAAATGTATGTGGGTCTATCTCAACATTGGGTCTTTTAACCGACCTTCCAAACATGTCTGATGCAACGCGATTTATGTAATACCCCAAAATGAACTAAGGTGAACTCGATCCTAATCAGTGTTTCTTGAGTAAATTTAAATTTAAAATGAGTTGCTCTAGTGTTCTTAGAGAGGTTATGAATTTTGTTTATGTTTGGAGGTGAAACGTCCAAGAACGTCCAAAACGTTCTGAAGGTGTGCCTTAGGTAGCGCTTGTGTGTCTTGAGGTGTTAGAGTGAGTTTTATGTGTTCGTTTCGCTTGAAACTTGCATGAGATATTCCTATGGCGTAGAAAAATCAGTACATGGGTTTCACGTCTGGGCACAATCCAACGTAGGACCTACAAGAGGTCCTAGATGAAGGGCCCAAGATTTGAACAAAGCTTCCAAGAACACTGCCCAATCCACAGAGCAGTCCAATGGGCGTAGGTCCTTCGACGCCTCGTCGACTAGGGACTTCATTCAATACATTGGTGGAGGTCCATTCCTCCATGTAGCAGCCTCTGAATTCCTCCACGCCTAGCAACACAGGCCGTCGACTAGGCGACTCACCGTAGCTTGGGTCGTCGATTGAATCTTACCAAAAGATCTACGTTTGCTGCCTTGGCTTGGGGTGTTTGTTAAATTCACACCAAATCTTTTATGAACCTAGGACGTTAATTTTAGTTTTTATTTGATATATTTAAATTTTTTAAATCCTTAGACCTCATTTTAGACCCCTCTTCCTAAAACTCAAAACCCCTATCTGTTACAAGACTCTCTCAAGTCTCCATGGATGCTAGAAGTGAAGAAATGCTAGGAGGGCTACTGATGATTCTTTCTTAATAGAAAATCTTTGGTATTCCTTCAATGTGAGGTAAGGTATACATCATTGAAATCACTTTCATTAAAGGAGTCCCTTAAAACTAATTTACAAAAGGGGCTTCAACCCTAGTTTCTACCATCTTCAAATCTAAATATGGCTCTTGCATGAAGACGTTTCTAATGACTTATTCATGGAATTTATAATGTTAGTTTATGATATTAAGGTTAAAACATCAATGAAATCATGTTAAAGCTTTTCATCTAACGTTGGCTTAAGAAATGGGTTATATGAGCATGAATTGTTTAGAAATTATAATGAATTATTGAACAAAATTTAATAGGTTAATAAATCATGGATTAAAGGGTACGTTGGTTATGCTGTTTAGTTTCAATTTCTAAATGCTCTTGACTGATATGGTTCACCTTCTTGGTGGCGGTGTTTATTTAAGTTGTATGAATTTAAAGTTACTAGTTATTTTTTAATTAGTACATTAAGGGTTTTTATGTGAAGAAACATGATAAATATGCTATTCTTCATAAATGTGTCTTATGAACTGATTGAGTGAAATAGACAAGGGTGTATGCTTGAATGAAGTTATTCTTGTTAATTTCTATATGAAATTTATTATAAGAGGTATGTTAAAGATTAAGTACAAATTACATAGATGATTATATGAAGTATGGAAGGTGTGTGATGTGATTAATGAAGGTGTAAGCATTTATAATAGTTAAATGTAAATGAAATGAAACATATGTGAAAGGTGTGCTCACATCTACAAACATACTCACACTTAACTGAATGAAATTATATCAAGTCCTAAAAGAGATTTTTAGGGTGAACACTCTTCGTGAGTTGAGATGTAGTGTTTAGTAGCATCCCCGCAACATCACATGAGCTTTCTAAGATAGGTTGGAGGATGAATGCCCTTCGTGAGTTCAGATGTGGTGTTCACTAGTTATCCTTAACCTATAATCTATAATGTTCAGAATATGTCGCAAGTTATTCCTAGCATTGAGATTATATGAAGGAGGTGGATTATACTTTGTTATTTGAGATGTTGTATTCCAATGTTGTATTCCAATGTACCTTTTGAGAAGAATACTCCGCGTTTGTAGAGAATGAGTTACTTAGTAGTAATATCTTTATCCCTTATCTATGCGCCTACATTGGTGTAGCTATTGGGAAAGCCATGTAAATTCTAAGAGAATGACCTCATTCTAGGCGAGGGAGGATCCCTCATGTGATGGGGGTTAATATCGGGAGTCCATGTATAGGTCTCAAGGTCCTTGTCGGTAAAGCTAACTCCAACAAAAGAAATGAACGTGCTGTGTCTTCTAAAAGTTTGTTCTACAGAGGGTAAGTAGTGGAATGGGACACTATTCATCTATTGCACAAGGTAGGCAATCCGAAAGGGGAGTCCTGGTGAAACTTATTTATATTAAATGAACAAAGTCTTCTAAAAGAACGTACTACTTAGGGTACATGGTGATATGGGACGCTATATATCCATTGCACTAAGTAGAACATACCGAAAGGGAAGACTTGGTGCCAAACCTTGAAAAATAATGTGCTACTTTGGGTAGGTCGTGGTATGGGACGCCATCTGTTTATTGCAATATGTAGGCATTCTAAAAAAGAAGACTTTGGTAGTTTGTTGGGTGAGATTTTAAAGTCTTTCAATTTACATAGGGGCTTGTTTCTCCCTAGTTGAGTAAGCCAAAAGTGGTAGTCTTGAGGATTGCTTTAGTGTGTATTGTAGGAGGCATATACATATTCCCTTTTGTCTAGGATAATCTTGAGGTAGAAAACTTCTACGAAAAATGAGTTCACTTTCTCTTTCGCCTAGAATTTGTAGTTCACTCATTTAGAATAGGAATTTTTATTGTGAATTCTTTAATTAATCTATTGTAAATGCTCAAATGGTTTCAATGTAAATGCTTAATTAGTTCACTCTAATGTTAGTTGGAGTTTACTGTAGGTTTTTTGAAGTTACCGTAAATGCCTTCTATTTTATTTAAATTATGTGACTTCTTCTTTAAATGTTTAATTATGGTTCTTATGATTATTTGCTTCTAAATTCATGAATGTTTTACTCAATTAGAATTAAATGGTATATTACTAAAATGTCCTTTTTTCGCATGTTTTTGCATATTCCATACTTAGTACATTGTTTTGTACTAACCCCATACTTTTCTATCATATAAGTATAAGTTGGAAGCATTTTGAAGGTTTAAGTCTAGAAGGTTAATCTTGGGAAAGTTCCTCTCAAGATAAAGTTTTTCCTCATTTATTCGAGGGCATAATTCCTATCTTCTTCGTCCGTTTAAGTTAATATTCTTTATGTATTAAATTTCAATGTCAAGTCTTGTGTCCCTATGTTAATAATGTAGTGTCTTTATGTTTGGCTTGAGAAGATAATATTTCATTAGTATTTATGAAATGTTTCATTTTTATTAAATAATTCTTGAAAAGTTTTAATTCTGCACTACTTTTCATGTCTTATGTAATAAATGTTAGTTTAAGGGCTTTTACAAGACTGCAAAAGGTCAAGTACTCCTTGCCAAGAAATGAGGGTTCCTCCTAAAATCTAGGGGGTACTTTCGGGTCATAACATACTTTGTATCAAAGCATAAGGTTTTTGGAAATTATTTTAAGGTCTAAAAGACTCGCAAGACACGTCTAGTAGTATCTTGGTCATTGGTGTGAGTCGCGACACATCCATGGACAGGAGGCTATAGGACAATAGAGTTTCACTTTCATCATTACTCTTGAATCATGCCTTAGAACTTAACTCCATAAGGTCTCTCTATTTTGTGTTCCCTTGTCTAGTGGTCTTCTCGGTGTGGTTGATTAGAAGGGAAGATTCTTTTGTGTTTGAGGGAGAGAAGAGGTGATTTTTGAAGTTATGATGGGTTTTTTCCTACATTTGTAGAGGTGAAAGTATGTTTTGGAATTTGGTCTGTGATGACATATAGTAGGTGTGATTCAAGGTGCATTGCGCCGTGGACGTGCCCTTAACTATTTTCCCTACCTTTTATATTTTAGTTTGATTAAGAATTTCTAAAGTGTTTGTACACTTTCTAATGATTGCAAATACTCGAAATGACTTCTAATCGTATAAAAATCATAGAAAAACATCAATAAAAATCTTGAATCCATATTCAAATTCAAGGAAATTCTAGAGCCAAGTAAAAAAATATCTTTGAGGGTTTTCAAGAAGTCTTGTCCATTTGGTTTTTAAACTTGTTTTAATACTCAAAGATCAGGTTGAGTAAAGTGTAAAGAGAAGGAGAACAAAGTTCATTTAATGTTTGATATGTCATTCAAAAACGTTTAAATGTCGTGTTAAAACATATGTTTGAGTTCACTTTGTTCTTCAATGCAGTATAAGGGGACTAATTATTCCTAAATAAATAGAAAATGTTTTCACATTTAAATTGAACAAAAACTAAGATTTCCAAATAGTCTTTGGGCTAGTTTTCATAAAAAAGTGTAATAGTTTTCTAAATGAAAAAATCAGCATAATGAGATTTCAAAGATAGTCTTTTAGTTATGTTTTTTAGTAGTAATATCAAATAACAAAAGTAGTATCTTTAAATAATATAAAAGAAAATATCTTTTGCGAGTAGTATTGAGCACTGAATTTAGGATGAGCTGAGTAAAAATAACTAATATATCCATAAACCATTTACCCACATTGGGTAGAAAGGATCATACTTTTTACATTAACCCTTTCCATACTAGACTAATGGATCCATTAGGAAGTTCATGTATCAGAGCTTTGGTCGTGTGTAGGATGTGTTGGCTGCCTGAGGAAGTTCGTTGTATGATAACTATTACTCTTATGTAATGGTTATCGGTTGGAGAAACTCGCCGTGAATTTATAATTATTTATATATTTATACATCAGTGTAATTGTATTTTTACAT
Source organism: Solanum pennellii (assembly GCF_001406875.1). Classification (NCBI taxonomy): domain Eukaryota; kingdom Viridiplantae; phylum Streptophyta; class Magnoliopsida; order Solanales; family Solanaceae; genus Solanum; species Solanum pennellii. Next base: position 42,822,630 of record NC_028646.1, on the reverse strand, counting down.
ATAACTTAGAGTTAATTGCAACCTTTTATACCGTCAGAGTTTATACCATGTCTTCAAACAACTTTTCCTTATAGTTAACTTTATTTTTAATTGCTTTATACTTAAATTAACTAGTTATATTGAGTTATGTTATACATGAGTTGAGAAGAATCGAAGTAAGTGTTCCTTCTTACTTTCATTAATCTTATGTGGTTTTAGCATTCAAACTGAAATACTTTTACAATTAATGCAATGATGTCAGTTAGCCTACATCTAAGCATAATGTAGATGCAGGTAACGAGGACCGGCATCCGACACACCGTTGATCTAGTGGAGGTCTCCACAATCAGTTTGTAGACCTCCTTGCATATTGAAGGATTTCTTTGTTTTTCCAATATTTTCTTTATTAGTATGTTGTGGAATCTGTCACAACATCCATCTCAATTTTACATGGCTTCATAGATAAACAACCAGATTTTGTGCTTAAGCCTTTCCAGTTTCTACATTCTTCAAATTAGAACCTTCAAGTCCAAAACAACACATTTCTATCATTCTCTCCAAAAACATCCATTGATAAAGATTTGAAACTCTAAGGAAGAAGAGTGATTTTTCCATAAATTTAGTGGGATTTCCTTCATATAAGGGATGGTGTTACAATATTTGATTATATTCCATTCAGTGAGTCAAATTCAACGAATTTCTAAGATGATAGAAAAAAATATTTATCAATTTTGTTTTCTAGCCATGCGTTTTTGCATAAAATGTATTTAATAAATGAATTATGATTAAATTTATATTCATTTGATCATTTTTGATAAAAAACATGAACCCATGCAAATCATGATTCCCTTATTTTTATTATATTATGGGTGATGTGATCATGTCTCAATTGTATTAGGCAATTATTATATCTATGAATAATGTTGGAATAGTATATATGTTTTCTTAATTTGATGATTTTCATATGTGGTCTTGTTGAATCATTGGCATGGTTTTATTATTAGGTTGAATTGGTGATCATTCCCATTGGTAAGAGCCTTTATGGATAAAATTGTTTGAATTGGCTAAGGATTTGATGGGATGACGATAGAATAATGGTATTTTAAGCGAACATTCTATATATTGTGTCGTAAAAGTATATTAGTTGTAATGTTTTGTATTGTCAACCTATCGTGGCGGTGCTTTTGTGATATATTTGTGAAGAATTTTGCCTTGTCAGCATTACTTTATGAATTTTGATATTATCATGTAATAAATTATATATGGTATCATTGCGAGGGTCTATATGACTTATGTGTATATGTCTAGTCAAAACATGAGTTCTTCTAGTGGATGATATGTGTCTATAGTAGACTATGGAGATATCTTAAGGTCTTTTGATTGATGGCAAAGTTTGATTTTTCATGCTTGACTATATGAGTGTTATGATAAATCATACATTTTGTTGTCCCTATATGGTACTTGAATGGTATTTTACATTTTATAATATGATAATGAAGTGTGTATTTATTTGGTAGACCTATATCCCTTACATGATATGTGAAGAATGTCAATACAAACCCTTAACTTAGTAGGCTAAAGCATCTTTGTCATGAAAGTATATGTATGATTCAAAATGATCTTGAATATAGTTAAGAAGGTCATTTATGTGTAAACTTAAACCAAGATGGAATATTAACATATCCTTAACGTGAGGGAGTATTCCCTGAAGTTTTTTAAACTATCCACCTATGCCACATCCCTTGTGACTAACAGTAGGGATTAGATAAGAAGGTTCCTCACAAGAATCATCAGAGATATAGAGGAGAAGTTTCGGGTTGCGATGCTCCACGATAAAATGGACCTCTCTAGGCTAATGGTGCATTTCCAAAAGGTAGAGGACAACCGAAAGAAGAGGGGCATCATTGATGCTGGGAAGCCTAACCTTCTTATCAGGCAGGTCCTAGAAATGGTAGCAACAAGAACAACTTTGTCATTTGTGAGCATCCCAGATTTAAAAATGGCCGTCCGAGTTCAGGACTCTCTAACTTTCAGAGGAGTGTTTACCTAGAGAAGGAAGACATGAGCCCAAGAAGCGCAGTGGAGGTGATTTGAAGCGTCCCAGAAAGGAGTGTGCCAAGTGTGGCAGTGATCACAGTGGATAGTCCAGATAGGGCTCTAATGCCTACTTTGGTTGCGGAAAGAACGGACACATTGTCAAGGACTGCCCACTGAGCAAGGGTAAGGCTGGAGGTAATGCTCACCTCGGCCTAAACCACAAGATGCAGCAGCAGCCGAGCCTCCGAAGAGGAACAGTTTCTATGCCCTGAAGGGCAGGGAGAAGCAGGAGAAGTTCATTGATGTGGTCACAGGTATGGTGCAAGTATTCTCAACTTCTATTTTGACTTAATTGATCCAGGGTCTACGCTTTCCTTGGTAACTCCTTTGCTTTCTCTTACCCTTGATATATTTCCAGAAGTTTTGCATAATCCTTGAGTGATTGATACACATTTACGAGAAAATGTAAGAACTGATACAGTATACAGAGATTGCCCAATAGTTGTATGTGGTAAGACTATGTGTGTAGACTCGGTTGAGTTACCAATGCATGATTTTGATGTTATATTATGTCTGTCATTGTGCTAGGTAGGTAGTAGTGTCATTCGGGGTTGAATGTTCCTAAGGGGGGATAATGTAACAAACCTAAAAATGGATATGCTAAGTAATGTTTAATGTGTCTAGAATAGCTACAATTAGACCGGGTTCACACGTATTGATGCGCGTAGAGCCAGACCTCTAACCCTTGCGACAACCAAGCCCACTAACATGTGGAGTTATTTAAGCTAGGAAAGGATGGGTACAAACTTGTAGGGCTCCCGAATATGAAGATTTACCCGGATGAGTCTTTATCAAAATTGAAAAGGGGAATTATAAATTTTAGGGGGTCAAGGGGTAAAATGTTCTTTTTCCAGGCTAAGGGTAGTATCATAATTACCATAAATATTCAATTAATAGTTTAATTATTAAGGTGGAGGGGCATTTTTGAGAGAGAGGGACGAAAATTGGCTCTTCAAGTGAACTCTTGCTTCACCCGGGTTCAAACCTAGGTGGAAGCAATCAACTAAGTTATTTTTAAATTAAGTTGGTAAATTAATGTAATTAATTTATATTTAGAATTTATTAGATGATTTAAAATAAAACTAAATAAGATTTTTAATCATTAAATAAAAGCTTATTTGACTAAGTCCTATACTAGACTCCTAAGCCTAAGAAAACTCTTCTCTCCCACGCTCATCTCTCTCTCATATCTCTATCAATCTCACTCACGATTCTCTCTGCCAAATAACTTCAAAAAACAGTAGGTAAACAAATGTTATTCAGACTTGAAGAACTCACAACGAAAATGTAAGAGAACATACGAAATTAATCACGTGGGCAAAGACAAGTTTGCTTGTCGAGTTGGTGTTGACTTTGAGTGTATTTGACGTGATCTTTGGTGATTTTTGTGGGCAGAAAGTCGAGAGTTTAACGTCAAAACGGTATGGGTTCTCATATCTCTTGATACCATTCAAAAGATAACCTGAGGTTCAGACGAATGTATTCTGAAAACTAGGGTTGTTCCCCGTTGCATGTCCCAATCCCTTGCTCCCATTGAATCATAGGTTGGTTACGTTTGCTGGTGGAAAACTAGTGATGAAATCTGCTTTCGTGATGATTATGTGTTTATATGTATGTTCAAAATTATGTGACTTATGTTGATTTTGTTCCGAAATTATGTGGACGTGTGTGTGCAATGTTAACCATAACTATGTGACTAAGATTAAGGCTTTAAAAATGTGATGTTGTGGTTGTATTTCATGTACAAATGATTAGATAATTCGTGATGTTCATATTAGTTTAAATGTGGCTGATTTGAGTGATAATATCGGCTAAATGAATCAATGAAAAATGCACCTATGGATATATAAAATTATCTACGAATTACTCTATGAAATTACGTATAAATGTTGAAGAGAGGAGGCTGCAAATGTGATTAAAATTTCCAGCATGTTGATGGTTTAATTTCAGCTAATATTTAATTTTAGCGGAGTTTGAAATATCATTTAGAATATATGAGGTCAGTTGGGATTAAACGCACGACCTCACTATAAGAAAACTATGAATGAAAGAAAAAGAAATGTGATGCATGTAAATGAAACCCATGACCGCTAGGCATTGAAGGAGAAAAAGAAAAGGAAAGAAAAGAATAGAGGCGTGGGAATCAAACCCACGACCTCTAGGAAGTGAAGGAGAGGTAGGAATATAAAAGAAAAGATATGTGAGGTGTGGGAATCGAACGCACGACCTCCTAGGAGGATTCGAGGTGGAAAATTTCAATGAAATTAAGAGAAGTTGTGGGGGTTGGATTTCACAACCCCTCCGCCAAGGGAGAGAGAGTTTAAAGAAAAGAAATTAAAGGAAAATGTGGTTGTGGGGGTTCGATCCTACAGTCTCTCAATCCCATTGAGCGAAAAATGAAGAGAAAAACTTAAGGAAAATTAAAATTAATGTTTTGGGGCTCGATCTTGGGTCCCCAAGCCGTGTGGACAAAAATATAATAAATGAAAAAATGTAACTCTTGTCAAAGGGATTCGAAATTGGGTTCCTTTGACCAAATTCAGTATTGATATATAATCAATAGGTGAATTAAATATTCAAAAATAATGTTGCCTACTTAGATCGAAACCAAGATTTTGGCATTCATAAAAGATGCATAAGTCTTGTACCACATAATCTGAGGAAGATATGAACAACTTAAATGAACGATGAATGAACCCTCATGGCTTGTATTTATAGACCCTTAAGTCTAGCATACCTTTAAAAATAAGTGAACCTAACATGTATGTAATGAAATAATGTAACCCTACGAGGGTTAAGTAAGAGTGTAAAACACACTAAATGGCCAACTGCATTGGTACATGATGAAATGAACAATGAAATGATAAAATGAACAATAAAATAATGAAATGAACAAAGAAATGGTGAAATGAAAAATGAAATAATAAAACCCTAGAAGGTTTAAGTAAGAATGTGAAAAACACTAAATGTCCAAGTGCATTGGGACAAGATGAAATGAACATTCACGTAAAATGGGATGACTTATTATGAAGAGCAAATGTGCTAATGTTAATGAATGTGGTGACAACATTTTATGAGGATAATGTAAAAGATGAGAGCAATCTCAAATGAGACTAAGTAAATGTTACCAAAACGTACTCACCTATGAGAGTGTAAAGTTAATGAGGAGAACAGTCTATATGAACACTCTAATGAAAGTATTATGATTAACACACTTAATATTAATGATGAAATTGGAAATCATCTACTAAGCTACGTTGTCCTCATACTAGAAGCCAGCTTCCATGAGGTATGAGTTGAATGTAATGGAACTTTATACTTAGCACCGAAAGACTAGCTATGAGCGGTTATGCCTTCCTTCGGGAAGAGTAGATGTTCACGTAAATCTTATGAGATGAGACTGTCCGGTATCCGTGGCATAAATCTCCTTATATCTCCTAGTATTTTAACCGATACTACCAATATATGAATCTAGCAGGGTTCGATTCCCTATATATGCTAGCATGTTTTAATTTACTTTGGTAGGTGATTCCATCTCTTTTAGGTGTGGGGATTACAAAGTGGATTTCCTGATGCTCACACGATCTATTTTTGTTAAGGTTAAAGTTCCCTAAGAAAGAATGAATCCATCCTTAACGAATGCACATAACTATATGAATGAAACCAAAGGTGTTAGGATAGGAAAAATGCATAGGTGAGCTAGACATAAGTAACTACACTAGGTTAATCTTGGTCATTGCACAGCGAACCCGATGATAGTCTTAAACTACATCCTAGGTATGATTGATGGCTGCACTAGTATATGAAAGAACAACAACGAAGTATGTATGAATGAATGAAGCAGACTCTGTGTTTGTTAAAGAAGGTTCCCTAGTTGAGGTCCCATATGTTGAGCCCTCATTTTGGGAAGTCCAAATTTCAAGTCCATGATTCAAAGGTTTCATGGCATATGAAAGAATGATGTGAACTACTTGATATGTTCAATACATTATGTGTTGCTTGCAAAATGATAACTATGATAATGCATATTACTCTCATGGAATGAATTTCCTAATTAAAAATTGGCAAGTTCACTCACTTTCCTAATCCAAATATTAAAAGCTCACTAACTTTCCTAATCACAATTTGGTAAGTTCACTAACTTGATTTTCCATAATCATGTTGGTAAGAAAGATATATTCTTACTCATTCATATCTTTGGTGTGTGCTTACATATACCCATACTTAGTACAAGTGTGTACTTGCCCTATACAACTCTACAATTTTGGTCCAGGCACAGATGGTCGCTAGAGCTACAGGTTGACGCTGAAACTATCCAAACGTGGAGCATTCATGTGGACTTGGTACGTCCTCATGCTTTTGAGGATACTTGTCCATTATATTGTAGCTTAGTTATAGGATTAATCTAGTTGAGTATGTTCCACTAGCGTTTCTTTCCGCTTTTGTTCAGACATTGTCTAGGTACCATTTTTACAAGTAAACATTTAATGCTATATTAAACTATTTCTCACATTTGATGATCTTAATGTTAGATGGTTGATGGTGAAAAATTATGAATCTAATAGAACATATAGTATGTATGTTAAGAAATAAAAATTTTCATATTTTCCGCTAGAATAACCTAGATGAAGTAAGAATGACGTACGTAGGTTTATCTATGACATCTAAGGGGTCAATGCGGCAGGTCTTATCTTCGGTCTTGACTCCGATCGAAAAAAAAATTGTATCTGAGCGTTAGGTTAAATTGCGAGAGTAATAAGTTCACATAAATCACATTGAGTAGTTTCTAAGTCATGGTAGTGAAGTGCACCACTATCATGATGTAGAGACTACATAATGTATGTGAAAAATTCTATTTTTCTGATCTTATCATGCATTCTCCTATTGTATGAATACTTTATTTTATGAGTGTGTCTAACATCAATCCTTATTGTTTTTCAGAAAATGAATAATAGGAGGAACGCTGGTCACAGAAGAGGAGGAGCAACTACTAGGGGTAACCAAGTTCCACCCCAGGCTCCAGCTGAAGGACTGGCAATTCCAGTGAACCCAGCTGGGTTGACATATTAGAAGGTGCGGACTAGCCTGGCTCAGATGGCTTAGGCCATCACCATGTAAGCCCATCCCATGACAACCCAAGACAACAGACAATAATTTTAGAGGGAGGAACAACTGATACGTTGCATGGCAGACAGGCTACAAGATTTAAAGAGGATGAATCCTCATATTCTCATAGGGTCTAAAACTTCAAAGGATCCCAGAAGTTTGTGGACGAGGTGCATATGATTTGATTGGCCATAGGGGAAACATATATGAAGAAGGTTGAGCTAGCTTCCTGTCAGCTCTAGGATTTTGCACAGACTTGGTGCAAGATTTTTTGCAGGATAGCAGAGCATTTGGTGGAGTTTCAGTCACTTGCACGGTTATTGAGACAACTTTCCTGGAGAGATTCTTCCCCAGGGAGAGTAGGGAGGCCAAGGTTGAGGAATTTATAAACCTTAAGCAGGGATCTATAACAGTCAGGGAGTATTCCCTGATGTTTTTTAAACTGTCTAGGTATGCCACATCCCTCGTGTCTAACAGCAGCAATGCGATGAGCAGGTTCCTCACAAGAATCACTGGATATCTGGAAAAGGAGTGTGGGGCTGCTATGCTCCATGATAACATGGACCTCTCCATGCTGATGGTGTGTGTCCTGCAGGTACAGGATAGATAGAAAAACAAGGACGATCATGATGCTAGGAAGCCTAAGCCTTCTTATAAGGCAGGTCCTAGAAATGGTGGCAACACGAACAACTTTAGTGTCCATAGGCAATAAAGATTCAAAAAGGATCATGAATGTTTCGGGAACTCTACCTTTCATAGGAGTGCATCACCTAGAGCATGCTAGCCGTAGCATGAGAAGGGCAATGGAGGTGATGTGCAGCATCCCAGAAAGTAGTGTGCCAAGTGTGACCATGATCACGGTTGAAAATGCAGACAAGCACTAAAGCCTGCTTTGTTTGAAGAATGAACGGGAACATTGTCAAGGACTGCCCATAGAGCAGGGGTCAGGCTGGAGGTAATGCTCAGCCTAGGGCTAATCCACAGGATGCAGCAGCAGTCGAGACTTCTAAAAGGAACAGGTTCTATGTATTCAAGGGAAGGGAGGAGCAGGAGAAAATCGCAGATATGGTCACAGGTCTGCTGCAAGTGTTTTCAACATCTGTTTATGCCTCACTTGATCAAGCAGTTGCCCTTTCCTTTGAAACTCCTTTGCTTTCTCTCCTCCTTGATATATTTCCGGATGTTATTCAAAATACTATAGTGGTTGTTACACCTTTAGGAGAAAATGTAAGAACTGATAGACTATACAAGTATTGCCCAATAATTGTATGTGGTAAGATTATGTGTGCAGACTTGGTTGAGTTACCAATTCAAGATTTTGATATTATGTTATTACTGGCATTGTGCTAGGTGGGTAGTAGTGTCATTTGGGGACGAATTTTCCCAAGGAGTTATAATGTAACAGCCCTAAAAATTGTTATGTTAAGTAATGCTTAATTTGAATATAATGCTTATGATTAAATCGGGTTCACATAGATTGATGTGCGTAGAACCATACCTCTGAACCCTTTAAAAATCCAAGACATCTAACTTGGTGAGTTATTTAAACTACAAAATGTTGGGTTCAGCCATGCAGGGCTCCCGAATATGAAGATTTACCCGAATGAGTCTTTATTGGACATAAAAAGCGTAAATCTTAAGTTTGGAAGGTGCAGGGGTAAAATTGTCTTTTTCAAGGTTTAGCGTAGTATCGTAATAACACTAAATATGTAATTCATTATTTAATTAATAAGGTGGAGGGGCGTTTTTGAGAGAGAGGGCCGACTATTGTCTCTTGAAGGGAAGTCTTTCTCCACCTAGGTGGAAAGAATGAACTAAGTTATGTTTTATTTATTTTTGTCAATTAATGTAATTAATATATAATTATTATTTTTTACATTATTTAAAATAAAGGAAAATCAGATTTATAATAAACCTTATTTGAATAAGTCCTAAACTAGACTCCTATGACTAAGAAAACTCTTCTCTCCCACTCTCATCTCTCTCTCTCTCTTAGGTCTCTATCACTCTCACTCATGATTCTCTGCAAAATAACTTCAAAAAAAATCAAGTAAACCAAAGTTCTTCAAACCTGAAGAACATAGAACAATAATATAGAAAACAAACGAAATCAATCACGTAGTCAAAGAGAAGTTTGTCCGTCGAGTTGATGTTGACATTGAGGGGATGTGGACGTGATCTTGGGTGAAGTATTTGCGCAGAAAGTCGAGGTTTTAATGTAAAAAAGATATGGGTTATTTTCTCTCTTCGTCCCTTTCCCAAGAGACCCCTAAGGTTCAGACGAATCTATTCTGAAAACTAGGGTTGTTCCCCGTTGCATGTCCCTGTCTCTAGATCCCATTGAATAATAGGTTTGTTATGTTTGCTGGTAGAAAACTAGGGATAAAACATGTTTTAGTGATGATTATTTGTTTATATGTATGTTTCGAAATATTTGACTTATGTTGATGTATTTCCGAAATGCAATGTGAACCGTATCTTTGTGCCTCGGTTAAGATTTTAAAAATGTGATGTTGTGGTTGTATTTCAGGTTCAAATGATTATGTAATTCATGACGTTCATATGAGTTGAAATGTGTCTTATTTGTGTGATAATCTCTTCGCTAAACAAATCCATGAGAAATGCACCTAAGAATGTATTAAATGATCTACGACTTACCCTATGAAATTACGTATAAATGTTGAAGAAAGTAGGCTGCAAATGTTAATAAAATTTCCAGCATGTTGATGGTTTAATTTCGGCTAATGTTAAAGTTTGGGGTGTTTGAAAATAATGTTTAAAATATGTGAGGTCAGTTGGGATTGAACACCAGACCTGACTAGAAGAAATTTATCAATGAAAAAAAACAAATATGAGGCGTGGGTTTCGGTCCCACGACCTCTAGGCAGTGAAGGAGAGTAAAGAAAATTAAAGAAAAGAAATATGAGTCCTGAGAATCAAACCCACGACCTATAGGCAGTGAAGGAGAGCCAAGAAAATGAAAGAAATTAGATGTGAGGCGTGGTAATCCATCCCACGACCTCCTAGGAAGATTCAAGGGGGAAAATTTAAAAGAAATTAAAGAGAGGTTGTGGGGGTTCGAACCCACAAAACCTCGGACAACGTAGAGAGTGCTTAAAGAAAAGAAATTAAAAGAAAATGAGGTTGTGGGAGGTCGATCCCACATCCTCTCAATCCCATAGAGAAAAAAATGAAGAGAAAAACTACGGGGAAATTAAAATGAAGGTGTTGGGGCTCGGTTTTGGGTTCCCAAGCCGTGTGGACCAAAATGCAATAAATTAAAAAATGTATGTGTTGTCTAAGAGATTCAAAGTTGGTTCCCTTGAGAAAATGCCGTATTGATATATAAGCCATTGGTGAATTAAATATTCAAGAATAATGCTGCCTACTTAGATCGAAATCAAGATCTTTCCATGCATACAAGATGCATAAGTCTTGTAGCACATAATCTTAGGAAGATATGAGTCACTTAAACTAATGATGAATGAAGCCTTATGGCTTGTACATATAAAACCATATGTCTAGCATACATTTAAAAATAAGTGAACCTAAGATGTATGTAATGAAATGTTGTAGCCCTCGAAGGGATAAGTAAGAGTGTAAAACACACTGAATAAACAAGTGAATTGGCACATAATAAAATGAACAATTAAATGATGAATTAAATAAAGAAATGATTAAATGAACAATGAAATGATTAAACCCTAGAAGGGTTAAGTAAGATTGTAAAACATACTAAATGGCCAAGTGCAAATTTGCTAATGTAAATGAATGTTGTGACAACATAATATGAGGGTAATGTAAAAAATGAGAGCAATCTCAAATGAGCGTAAGTAAATTTTACCGAAACGTACATACCTATGAGCGTGGAAAGTTAATGAATAGACTAGTCTTTATTAACACTCTAATAAAAGTATTGAGATTAGCACACTGAATACTAATGATGAGATGAGAAATCATCTATTAAGCTATGATGTCCTCATACTTGAAGCCAAGTTCCAGGACGTATGAGTGGAATGTAACAGAACATTTTACTAAGCACCGATATACTAGCATTGAGCGTTGATGCCTTCCTTCGGAAAAGACAGAGGTTCATGTAACTATCATGAGATGAGACTATCTTGCGTGCCATGTATGGGTCTCCTTATATATCCTAGTCTTTGAACCTACACTGCCAATATAAGGATCTAACAGGGTTTATTCTTAAGATATTCTAGCATGTTTTAGTTTACTTTGGCCGGTGATTCCACCTCTTTTTGGCATGGGGATTACACATTCGATTTTAATGATGCTCACATGATCTATGTTGGTTAAGGTGAAAGTACCCAAAAATATAATGATTCCAGCCTCAACGAATGCACATAATGAAATGAACGATACTAAAGGTGTTACGATAGTTTAATCAAGAGGTGAGCAAGACATAAGTAATAACACTAGGTTATTCTTGCTCATTGCACAACGAACCCAATGATAGTCTTAAACTACATCCCTAGGTATGACCGGTGGCTGCACTAGTATATGAAAGAATGAAAATAAAGTACGTATGAATGAATGAATCAGACTTTGTGTTTGTTAAAGAAGGCTACCTAGTTGAGGTCCCATATTTTGAGCTCTATTTTTGGAAAGTCCTAATGTTAAGTCCATGATTCTGAGATCTCATGGCATATGAGAGAATGATGTGAACTACGTGGTATGATATGTGCAATACGTTATGTGTTGCTTGCAAAATGATAAGTATGATGATGCATGTTACTTTCATGGAATGAATTTCCTAATCCAAATTTGGCAAGTTCACTCACATTCCTAATCAAAATTTTGAATGCTTTCCTAACTTTCCTAATTCCAATTTTCCAAGTCGACTGACCTTACTTTCCATCATCATGTTCTTAGGAAAATGTTATTCTTACTCATGCATGTCCTTGGTGTGTGCTTGCATATACCTATACTTTTTACAATTGTGTACTAAACCTATTCAACTTTACAATTTAGGTACAGGAACAGGTGGACACTAGAGCTACAGGTTGACGCTGAAACTATCCAAACGTTGAGCATTCTTTCGGACTTGGTAGGCCCTCCTGCTTCCGAGGATTATTGACCATTATATTTTAGCTTAGTTATAGTATTGAGCTTGTGGAGTATGTTCCACTACCATTTATTTCTATTTTTCTTCACACATTATTTTGGTGCCATTTTTGCTAGTATACATTTGATGCTATGTTGAACTATTTCTTTCATTTGATGATCTTAATGAATAATTGTTTATGGGGAACAATAATGAATCTAATAAAATGTTAAGTATGTATGTTAAGAAACAAAAATTTTCAAATATTCCGTTAAAATTGACCAATATGAAGTAAGAATGACATATGCAGGCCTGTCTGCGACCTCTGGGAGGTCAACGACTTCGGTATAGTCTGTGTTCTAGAATCCAATCGTAATATAAGTTTACTCAAACACTACAGCCAGCGGATGAATACAATTATGAAGAGGATACTTATGTAGTGAATAATCACACATGGGTTTTTCAACCAAACGCCCAAGGCTCCAATAAAGAGAATTTGCGCCAAGGTCGCAAATATGGGAAATTCTAAAGAGAGGGACATTATTTTCGAGATTGAAACTACAACACCGACAAAAACATCAAACAAGGTAGCTATGGTAGCAGATATGATTAAAGTGGGCCCTATGTTCCACATTGAAATTAGGAAATTTCTCCAAGGGATGGCGGAGGTAGTATGTCGTTAGTTTATGATTTGTCTCAGAAGATGATGATGAGGTTTGATGCTAGTGAATAAGCACGACAAGAAATTGAGAGGTGATTTGTCTAATATAATGCAAAAGGTGATGCACATGCTGTCTCGATTAAGCATCTTTAGTTAGGAATGGCCTAATTGTCTACTACTATGAACCCACGCCAACCGGGCACTCATCTTATCAATTCAATTAAAGCCCTAAAAATGGTTGAAATTGCATGACAAGCAATACTCGAGGAGGTAAACAAATCACTAATCCTCCTATGCTGTCTATTGTATAAGATGAGATGAGAAAAGATAAAGCGGTAGTGGAAACTAGTGTTGAATGGGTAGACAATGTGGTGAAACAAGCAGCGGTACCCCAAAAAGTGACCCGTATTACTAGACAACCACCAACATTCCCTAAGAGATCGGTGAAGAAGACTAAGGATGATAAATACCGACATGTTATCACTATGTTGAAAAAACATTCTATGAATGTACCTTTGATGGAAGCTTAGAGTCAATGCCCAGTCATGATAAATTCATGAGGATATGGTTTATTAAGAAGAGATCGGTAAGTATTGACGAAGATGACCAAATGCAACATTGTAGTGCTATTGCTACGAGGTCTCTTTTGCAGAAGAAAGAAGATCCGGGTGTTTTGACTATTCCATGTACTATCGGTTTGTTAAATTTTGATAAAGAAATATGTGATCTCGGTGCAAGCATAAATTTCATCTCTCTCTCCATCTATAATAAATTGGGGTTTTGTAACCCAAAGCCCACAACTATATGGTAACGGATGGCCGATCGAACATTGAAGAGGACTATTGGTATACTCCATGATGTGCTCGTGATGTTGGAGTCAATTATATTTCCGTCTTATGTTGTGATTCTTGATTTTGAGGTGGATTTTGAGGTGATTATTATTCTTGGGAGGTCGTTTTTAGCTATAAGAAGTGCCTTGGTTGATATGGAAAAGTTCATGAAGTTTAGGTTGAACAATGAAGAAGCAACCTTCAACATTTGAAGGTCCATGAAGTAGAGTGGTCATCTCTAACCGGTATATGATATATCCAACAAAACGAAGATTGCCTTGGTGTTGTGGCACTAGCAACATTGATCATTAAGTTTTTGAGTGATTGTATTGAAGAGTATGAGTCTTTCGTAACGGTACTTGAACAAGGTCAGTTTTGGTCAAAATGAAAGAAATTGGAGTTCATATAAAGAATCGACAGTCTCTATTTGTAAGACGATATATTGAGGAGTCACAAAAACTAGAGCTTAAGAGTCTACCACCTCATCTTAGGTATGTATTCTTGGGGAGAGATATGACACTTTTCCGGTAACCATTGCATCTATTTTGAATCTACAACAACTACATTGTCTGGTAGAAGTGATATAGAGGTTAAAACAAGCCATTTGTTAGACTACTGTTGATATTATTGGGATCCCACCCGGCATTTGTTAACACAAAATCAATGTCATGCCCCATCACAAGCCATGTATTGAGAACCAAAGAACTATGTATTAACCTATGCAAGAAGTAGTGAAGAAAGAGATCATTTCGTGGTTAGATGCTGGAGTTTTATATCCTTATTTAGATAGTATTTGGGTATGACTTGTTTAATGTATTCCCAAAAAGTGGGGAATGATAGTAGTGCCTAATTATAGGAATGATCATTTTCCAATGAGGCCGGTGACTAGATTGAGAGATTATATGGATTACCAAAAACTGAATGCATGGACTGAGAAGGATCATTTCCCAATGCACTTCATGGATCATATTTTATATAGACTCATAGTATAAGGATGGTATTTTTTTCTTGATGGTTATTCGGGTCACAATCATATCTCTATTGCCCTAGAAGATAAAGGTAAGACCAACTTTACTTGGCAATATGGGATGTTCGCATTCAATATGATATCTTTTTGATTATATAATGCACCAGCAACTTTTAGAGATGTATGAGGTTGATATTCTCCAATATGGTGGAGGAAACTATTAAGGTTCTTATGGATGACTTTTCATTGGTTGGTGAATCCTTTGATCGGTGTTTGAGTAACTTGTATAAGGTTCTCAAAAGATGTGATGATTTTAATCTTGTTCTAATTGGGAAAAATGTTACTTAATGGGGAAAGAAGGTAAATTATTCGGCCATCGCATCTCACAGAAGGGGATAGAGCTTTATCGAGCAAAAATTAAGTTTATAGAGAGACTTTCTCCATCTGTCTCTATAAAAAGTGCAAGATGTTTTCTGGGACATGTGGGCTTATACCGTAGCGTTATTAAGGATTTTTCAAAAATTGCACATCCTCTGTGCAAGTTAGTAGAGAAGGAATGTAAATTCTATTGTGATGAATCCAGTCTGAAGTAGTTTAGAGAGTCGAAGGAGAAGTTGGTGTCTACACCATTAATTATTTCCCAAGATTGGAGTAATCAATTTAAGGTGATGTGTGATGCTAGTGGGTTGCTCTTCGTATTGTATTCGGATAAAAATGTGAAAAAATCCTTCACCCGGTCTATTATGCAAGTAAGGCCCAAATGAAGAACAAAATAATTACACTATGACTGAAAAAGAGCTCCTTGCAGTGGTATTTGTTTTGAAAAAATTACACTCCTATATTCTTGGCATGAGAGTCATAGTGCATACTAACCACTCACCTTTGAGGTATTTCATGGCAAATAAGGATGTGAATCCAAGGTTTATTAGATTGGTAGTAATATTGCAAGAGCTTGATTTTCAGGTGAAAGATAAAAAAGGGACTGAATATAAAGTTGTGATTAACTTATCCAGATTCGAGGATGAAGCCGTGCAATAGTCGGGTTAAAAGGATGAAATTGATGATACCTTTCGTGATGAACATATACTGGATGCTTCTCATGATTTGATTCCACGGTTCACTGGTTTTTCAAATTATCTAGGTTGTGATATAGTCTTATCATACTTGTCCTTCAATGAGAGAAAAAAAATTCATGCACTATCGTAAAAAGTTATTATGGGATGAGTTTTACTTATACCGAAGTTTGGTTGTTGAGCTTATGCATCATTGTGTGCCGAAAGTGGAGATGCTAAGCTCTTTGGAGGCGTGCCACACCTCTCCTGTGGGTGTGATTCATAGTAGTAACGGACTGCCCATAAGATTTGGCAGTGTGGGTATTATTGGCGAACTATTCACCAAGATTCTCATGAGTTCGCCAAGTCATGTTATAGTTGCAAAATAGATGGAGGTGTTTCTAAGAGGCAAGAGCTCCCTTTAAATCCTATTCTAGTGATTGATTTGTATGATTTATGGGGAATTGATTTTGTGGGACCCTTTTGTGAGTTCTCATGAGATGAAATATATTCTTGTGGCGGTGGACTCTGTGTCAAAATGGGTTGCAGCCATAGGACTTGCCAACAATAGAGGGAAGAGTGTCACAACATTTTCGAAAAAAAATATCTTCCCCAGAATTGGCACACCTAGAGACATTATTACTGAGGGGGGATCTCACTTTTGCAACAAGTTGTTCAACAGTCTAGTGGAGAAATGTGGAGTTCTCAAGAATGTATCCACTCCGTCTCATCCGCAGTCTAGTTAGAAAGTTGAGCTATCAAGTAAGAAAATCAAGCGGATCTTGTCGAAAATTATTAATGTTATTAGAAAGGATTGGTCAATGAGGGTTAATGATGCTCTTAGGCCTAATGGACTTCATACAAGATCCCCATAGGTATGTCTCCATAACAAATAGTATATGGGAAGGCTAATCACTTGCAAGTTGAGTTACGTCACAAGGACATGTGTAAAACTTAAAGTAATTCCCAAAATTCCCAAGTTCAACTTCTAAAAAAAGGAGTATGAAAAAATGACAAAAGGTCTAATGCAAAAAATTAGGTTTTGAACCATATTTATAATAATAAAGTCGTTAATTAAAAGGAGTTCTAAATAGGGAATTTTTTTCAAGAAACATTCGAAGACACCACTGACAGTCCATCGATAGAACCACCGACAGTCGACTGGCTCCGTCAGTCCATACTTAATATCTTCTTCAGCCTTCATTCTTCATCCTTGCATCTTCTTTGATCCAATCGACGGACAAATAGCACAGTCCATAGATACACTTACGATGTGTTGATTCCTTCGTCTTTCCATATTTAGTTTTTCTTCAACTTTGGGTACTGGACTAATCTCTGATCTTATCGATTGTTTGCCAGGACGGTCCGTCAGTCAGTCGACGGACCGTCAATTCTTCCATAGCCCCACACTTGGTACGATTTGCCCGAGTTGCTTCCATATGCTTGGACCTAAAGACCACAATCTACGGACAGTCAATGCAACAATAGGCCGTCGATGGCTTCGTGGGTCACCTCTTCTGCACAATCTTCTACATTTCTGTGTTGGACGACTTTCCTGCAAAACATAGATACAAAACGATTAAAATTATTAAAAAAACACCCTAGACACACACTAAACATAAGGAAAAAGCATTAAAAGTACGGTGAAACTACGGTACATCAACACCCTCAACTTAAATTCCTTGTTTGTCCTTAAGTGACACACTATGACACACCACAAAACCTTTATACAAAAATATCCTTATTTAAGTTGTCGCAATGATATAGATATCAATACCAATTATTTCAATTGCGTTAATGCCTGAAATGACTCTTAGGCTCGCCCATGTTGATCAGACCAAGACATAGACTGACTACGCCGACACCTCTACTCTTTTATCTCTCAGAAAGGCACCAACTCTCCTATATTGTAACAAGTGTCCTCACAACAAAAGATATCCACCTTTTTAACACGACTGTTTCAAATTTGAGTATGAGGATCATTATTCAACATTCACTCTCAAAACAAATTCACAACTAATTGATACTTTTTGTCATAGTCTTGCACTTATTTTCACAACTTTAAGTTCACCATATAAGACTTTAAGGATAACGGTTGGACTTTCTTGGCTTGTAACATACAGTCAGGTTAACTTATGGTATATATGGATGCATTTTAGTTACTTGTTTCCCTCCTTGAAATTACGGCTAAGCGTCCTCCCTCTTTCATTGTCTACTCTACCCTATTCATCCTTTTGTTGTATTCTATACCTTATTTTCTCCTTCCTCATTTTGTGCAAATTACTCTTCTTTTATGTTTATGATTGTCTTTTTAAACTTATTTAAAATTCTTTACTTGATTTCAACTTTGATTGAGTCATTTTTCTTCTTCACTAATTCATTTCAATTCTTTTTTTCTTTCACATTAATATTCCCAATACATTTTTCAATATTACTCATAATAGCCACACTTAACTCATGGCTTTGCCCTGAGTCGACGTAAAATTACCCAAGGTTTGGTCAGGGCCAAGACGAGTTTGGTTTCTGCATTAGCCACCATCAACTTATGTTTTTTGCCTAAGTTAAGGTGCACATGTCCAAGAAGGGACCATGGCGAACATATTTTGTTTTCGTTTATTAAGGTTAAAGATTGGCTTATTTTAACGAGGGTGTATGATCCTTTTTTAATTGTCTAACACAAATTACTTTTTCCAAGAGTAACTGGGCAAGTTCTAGCTAGGTACCAACAGTGGACTACTAGACTTTCCTCACGCTCTCTTAACACCTCATTACCCTACCAGATTATCGGACGCCTAGTTCGAGTGTTATATTGAGGGTCATGCAATGTTGTATCTATATGTCATTCTTAGAGCCAACACATTCAACATTCGTTATGCCTAATCATTCAAGCATTCCCTTTTGAACGAGATATTATTGTATTTAGGCATCATGGTTTAGATTTTGCATTCATACTTTGTAGAAGATACTAAACATGCCGGTTCAACAGTAAAAAATGAGTCTCTTGGACAAAAAGAACACAGGCAAGAAAATCCCATGAGAGGACTGCGAGTTGGGCTACTCAGACTTCATCCTATGACTCATACCCCATTACCCCACCCCAAGGAAAAAGCATACAATTGTCCCTAATTCATAAAACAATATAGTGGGAGGTAATAGGTGAAGCAAACCTCAGACGCATAGCATTAACGATCAACAAGCTAGCGGGTTCGGTTCCCGGAACCCGCACATCTGTAGTAGGGACACCATCACTAGTATCCGCACCATTGTAAGCACCCTAGTGGTGCTCATCTCAACATCATGAAGCCTGGAGCTATACGCCGCAGCAACTTATTCATGGTTCCTCATCTGTCGGGCCTCCTCATATACCAAAGAAGCTCTCCTCGCGGCCCACAAATCAGTGCATTCCATCTTCATAGCCCAAGCCTCCTCACTCTCTCTGGGCCAATGCCTCTTGTCAAGCTCACGTGGTTGGGGCGGTGGTGTAGTAGAGGTAGTGAACATGTAGCAAGCATCATATCCTCAACAGGATTCGTAGGTGTTGCCTCAAACTCGAGCACACACACATCCAAAATCGCATCCATATCAACCCTGAAACTCGCCACAGCAGCCTGGAGAATCGTCAAATAAATAATGGGGGCTTGTCGGGCATGGACTTTAAAATAAAACACATCAAGATGCTGGTGGAGTGCCAGAATCTGCCGCTTAGTTTTTTGGGCAATCTTTTTTTAAATCTGATTCTCAGCCCTTTTTAATGGACTTCTTAATCCAAGGCTAGATATGATTCAACAATGTGTCCATCTCGGCCTGTAGCTTCTGGACCCTAGGAATCGGGACCAGTGCTGCTGATGGTGTAGATCGTAAGGAACTTGGTGCTCCACTAGTGCCTGGGAAAGACTCAACAAGGGTGGTGTTTGTAGGATCTGAAGCAACATGATCAGCCCCTAGTGCTTGCTTTACTAGACCTGTGAGGTTCTCACCCAACGGTTGTACCTCATCCCTAAATTTGGTGCCGCCTCATTGGCCTCATTCCTAATAAGACCGACGTCCATTGTCCCACTAAGAGTCGGAAGAACATCAGTTTGGTAAATGGGCACTCCAACAACCCTGCACATCTCAAAAATCATATATGAAAATGGTAAGTGGTTGAGGCCTTAAAATCCCTCTCATGTATTACTTCCAGCAACGTCCTCATAAAATAAACCTCGAACCCTGCGACCATATCAGCCAAAACCGATCTATCCCGTGTAAGTATGTTTTGTGAAACTATTGGGGATAGGCGATGGTAGACCAAAATGCAGATGAACTTGATAACGCCTCTGGTGTCCAGCACCAAGTTTGCGCCCTCACAGTGTACGAATATGTGCTGGGCAATCCACCTTTTGCTGGTCTCTCTCAGATTCTTGTTGAGCTAGAAATGGCCTTTCTTAATCACATCCCACATATAGTCAAACTCGCAGGTGAGGGGGACCGTGGTTGAATCAGTATCAGCACCATATATGAAAAGTTGCATCGTGGGCAAAGAGATGTCCACCTGGCAGCCAAGGACATGAAAATAGGTAATTGGTGTCTATTTAGCGGGATTACACCGCCTATCCAAAGAAGCCCTGAGAGTCTTTACGTATGAAGAGAAGAAATAATGCACAAACTCCTCAATGTAGCATCCCATGCTCCTACCAATCCACTTGAGTTGGTGGCGGTTGAAGTTATCATATATGGAAGGGATCGTGTGTAGAATCCCTATAAGAACCTGCCGCTCATTTCTAAGAGTCCGAGTCATGAAACCCTTATCATTTAGAAGATTTGGATTCACTGTATATCTGGTGCTGGCCCTCTATGCACCACTAGTTAGGCTTATTAACAACTGGTGAAGGATCCTCTTGTGGGGGTGATTGAGGAGCCTTCTAACTCTTGACCACAGTTCATGTCGTTAGAAACAACAGACCTATAGAATGGTCAATCGATGAAACGACGGACCGTAGTCCACTTCCGTCGTTGGACACTTAGAAAAATAAAGAATGCAACAGAAAACATGGTTAGAGTTAGGAATGACAATCGTGAAGAACGGCCCGTCGATCAATCGACGTATTGTAGTCCACTTCCGTTATCCCACAGTTAAACAAATATAGGGTGAATATATCGATGGACCCCATCGACGGTTTGACGAATGGATGACGGTCTGTAGACGTGATCTCGTACTATCGAGTCATGGGTTCAATGGAACTAACGATTCCCCATTCACAGACCATAAGACAATTGATTGTCCGTCGACTGCTCCGTCTATTGTTCCCTAACTTAGATAAAATTAAAAATCATACCTCTGATCCATGCACGCCATCGATTGTCCGTCGATAGGACGTCTACCCATCGATTGGGCCATAGATTAGTGCACGAAACCAATTTATACATATTTCCTCAGGTTTGGTCCCTACACATTGTACAACATAAAAGCTATTCTTTTTGTATTTTTTGGACACCTTTTAGACACGGACCCTAGACTACTCTCTAGCCAACACTATAAGAGAAATAAAAGAAAATCCACACTTCACATTAAGTGAAAACCAAAATAATGCAATTATTCCTATAAAGACAAGATAAACAATAATGTTGGCTAGAGGATACATATTGAGTTGCCTTCATATCAGAACTTGAATTAATATCGCGACACAACGAAAGTCTCTTAATTACACAAAAATCATCAAGATGGTATGCCTCAACCACTTCATTCACATTTTGCCCATGCCAAAGGTAGATTTTGATTCTCTGCCCATTTACCTTGAACCTTGCACACTCATTATTCTCCAACTAAATCGCACCATGAGGGAAACATTGAGTGATCAAGAATTGATCAGTCCATATAGACTTGAGTTTTCCAGGAAACAAGCGCAACCTAGAGTTGAACAAAAGCACCAAATCACCAATCGCAAATTTGCGCCTTTCAATCTTTTTGTCGTTGTACTTCTACAACTTTTCATTGTAGAGGGTTGAACTTTCATATGACTTCAAGTAAAACTCATCATGCTCATTTAATCCACTGAATCTATGTTCTCCTACTTCATTCTAATCAATCTTTAGTTTCTTCATTTCCAACATGGACTTATGCTCTAACTAAATCGGCAACCAACAAGACTTCCCATATACAACTCTGTATGGAGGTATACCTATGTGAGTCTTGTATGATGTCCGGTAGGCGCAAAGAGAATCACCAAGTCTCCTAGACGAATCCATCCTACTAGCATTAACCGTTTTTGCCAAAATTTGCTTGATTTTTCTGTTTGAAACCTCAACTTGCAAACTAATCAGAGGATGGTAAGGACTGTCTGCGTTGTGGCTAAAACCATATTTTTCCAACAACTATTTGAACAACTTGTTTCAAATGTGGGATTCCCAATCACTTATAATGGCTCTAGGAGAGCCAAATCTTGAGGATATGTTCTTTTTCAAGAACACGATGACACTCTTCCCTTCATTGTTTTCAACTATTATGGCTTCCACCCATTTTGACTCATAATCAACCGCCACAATAATGTACTTCATGCCATGAGAAGTCACAAAAGGGTCCATAAAGTAAATGTCCCACACGTCAAACGACTCAATTAGAAGAATGGGATTTAAAGGGAGATCTTTCTTTCTTGAAATAGCTCCATCTCTTTGTCAGATATCACATGACTTGGAGAAATCATGAACATCTTAATGGATGGTTGGTAAATAATAGCCACATTACAAGATCTTCTGGGCACTTCATATACCACTATGATGCCCACCCACAAGAAAGGAGTGGCATGCCTCCAAAACACTTAACATCTCAACTTCCGGCACGAAACAACGAATAAGACCATCAACACAAGTCATATATAAATATGGCTCATCCCAAAAAAACTTTTACACATCAAGCATGAACTTTTTCCTTTGATGAAAACAAAAGTCCAATTGTACAATATCACTAGCAAAATAATTTTCAAAACAAGCGAACCATGGAATCAAGTCATGAGAAGCAGCGAAAACATGCTCACCAAGGAAAGTATCATCCATATCCGTGTTTTCACCCAACTGTCCCATAGCCTAATCTTCTAATCAGGACAAGTGGTCTGCAACTTGATTTTAGGTCCTTTTTCTATCTTTCACTTCAAAGTCAAATTCTTGCAACAGTAATACCCATCTAATCAACCTTGGATTTGCATCCTTCTTTGCCATCAAATATCTCTATGAAGAATGCTCAGTATGCAGTACGACTCTCGTGCCCAGAAAATATGAGCAAAATTATTCAAAAAAAAACTACCGCAATGAGCTCTTTCTCAGTTACAATATAGTTCTTTTGATCTTTAATAAGATCGTTACTAGCGTAATAAATGGGGTTAAGGTTTTTATCACATTTTTTACACAAAAAAACACAAAGAGCGACCCCATTATCATCTCCTCAAATGGCTTACTCCAATCCGGGGAAATAATAATGGGCGCAGACACTAACTTCTCCTTAAACTCACCAAACGCTTTCAGATAAGTTAAAAAAAATTACACTTTCTAAAGTAACTTTCACAGAGGATTTGCAATTTTTTATAAATTTTTTGGTAAACCTCGGGTAGAAGCCCGCATGCCCAACAAAACTCCTCACACCTTTTACCGAGATGGGTGGAGGTAGTCTCTTATTCACTTCAACTTTGGCTTAAGCAACCTCTATACCCTTCTCTGAGATGCGATGACCCATTACAATACCCTCTTTTATAATGAAGTGACATTTCTCCCAATTTAGCACAGGGTTGCAATCTTCACACCTATTAAGAACCTCTTCAAATTGAATCAAACAATGCTCAATGGAGTCGCCAACCACTGAAGAATCATCCATAAAAACCTCGATATTGTCTTTCACCATATTGGAGAATATCAACATTACACATCTATTTAATGTAGCCAGTGCATTACACAACCCAAAAGGCATCCTCTTGAACGCGAAAGTTCCTTAATGACAAGTAAAGGTGGGTTTCTTTTAATCCTCCGGTGCAATAGTTATTTGGTTGTAACCCGTATACCCATCAAGAAAATAATACCACCCCTTTCCTGAAAGACTATAAAACATTTTATCCATGAAGGGCATTAAAAAATGTTCCTTCTAAGTCTATGAATTCAACTTATGGCCCATTTTGGGCACACACTGAATATAACAAACCCAACTACTATTGGCAATTAGATGTATGACCCCGGAATCCAACCACTTAATAATCTCCTTCTTCACTTCCCTTTTGCATGGGCATATTTTACCATCTTTGATGCTCTATACATGGCTTATTATCAGGCATGAGTTTTATTTATATTAACAAATACTAGGTGGAATCCCAATAATATTTGAAATAGTTAAACCAATGGCTCGTTTAAACCTCTTCAACACCTCTATAAGACACTCCACTAGCTCCACATTAAAATCCGCTGCAATGATTACTGACAAAATATCACATTTTACAAAGAAAACACATCTAAGATGAGGTGGTAGAGCCTTAAGATGAAATTTTGGGGCCTCCTCAATGATGGTTTATCGTGTTGAGACTCGTGATGCTTCATATAAAATTTCAACTTCTTTGATTTGAACCGCTCATTAACTCGATCATGTGCAGCAACCAATGACCCATAATCTTCAATACCATCACTGTCAAAATTCATGATCACTGCCGCTAGTGCCTCAACACCAAGTTGTTGTTCAATTTGTGCCTCAGACGAACTCTTAATTATGTAGGATATCGCAGATACCGATTGGAGCTTACTACTCTGCCTCATTTACCTACAAATATTGAAAGTCATTTCTTCATTGTGTAACCGAAACTTTATCTGCCCTTTCTCCATGTAAACCAAGCGTGACCGATAGCATGGAACGGCCTTCGCAGAACAATAGGCACCTCAAAATCCACCTCACAGTCAAGAATCACAAAATCCGCCACAAATATAAATCACTCCACCCTTACTAACATATCGTGGAGTATCCCTATAGGACTTTTCACTTTTCGATCGGCCATTACTAACCGCATCACAGTGGGCTTTGGGTCACACAAAACAAACTTCTTGTAAAAAGATAAAATCATGAGATTAATGCTTGTCCCAAGATCACATAATGCCTTAGCAAAGTGTAAACCCCCTATTGTACATGGAATAGTGAAAGCGCCCTGATTTTGCACAAGAGATCTTGTAGTAATACCACTACAATGTTGCATCCTATCATCTCCTCAATACTAATCAATCTCTTCTTAGTCACCATATCTTTCATGAACTTTGTGTAGCCGAGCATTTGTTCAATAGTTTCTATCAAAGGAACATTGACGGAAAGTTTTTTCAACATAGTAATAAAATGCTGGTATTTACCATCCTCAATCTTGTTCAACAACCTTTGTGGGAATGGTTGTAGTAGTATTGGAATAGGAGTCGCCTTTCAGGGAACCTCTGCTTGTTTCCCCGATTTGTCTACAAACTCACCACTAACTTTCTCTACCACATCATCTGACTCATGTCCTATTTTATGCCAAACAGCATAGGTGGATCAATGGTTTTCTTACCTCCTCGAGTAGTACTGCCATACAATGTCCATCATTTTTAAGATTTTGGAAGGTATTGCTATGAAGAGTACCTGGTTGGCGTGGGTTCACAGTAGAAGACAATTGGGCCATTTGAAAATCAAGAATCTTATTGAGATTGCATGTGAATCCACCTTTTGCCCAATATTCTCTAAATTACCTCTCAACTATTTGGCGTGCTCATCACTATCATCAAACCTCGTCATTATATTCTGCAACATATCCTCAACTTTCACCATACTACCTCAACAATCCCTATGAGAAACTTCCCGATTTTACGGTGGAAAATAGGGCCCACTCCAAATATTTCTATTACCATAGTTACCCCTGTGGAAGTTGTTGTCGTTGTTGTAGTTGTCATCATAAACATAGTGACCCTCTCGATTGTAATTCCCATAGTTCCGACCGTGATTTCCTTGACCTTGGCGCAAAATTTCCTGATTGGAGCCTGGGGAATTAAGTGGGAAACCCCCCGTCTGCTTATTCACTGCATATGAGTCCTCCTCATAGTAAAATTCATCTACCGGCGGTGGTGGCTTAGTTAAATAATTCACCGTAATCACTTTCTCTTCATCCTACTGACATATTTCAATACAAACCCAAGCTCAGTCCTCATTCGAGTCATTTGTTGACGAATCTCATATGCGGCCGGGTGTTGTGTAGCTTGCACCTCAAATGTGTTTCTCCTTGTGTCCGAATACCTAGTGCTCCCAGCCTTGATGTTTTGGGAAAGTTTTATCCAACTTTTCCCCTATCACAATGTAAGTGCTCTACAATAAGAACCACCCACAATAGTATCAAGTAATTCCTTATTGTTTTCCTCTTGCCCCCTATAGAAGTACCATTTCAACGATTCATCATCAATACGGTAGTTTGGGACACTTATCAGAAATGAGGTGAACCTATTCCAAGAATTACTTACCGACTCCCTAGCCAATGGCCCAAAGTTGTTCACCATATCTTTGTGGTTAAGCTTTTTAAAAAAACGGGTAATACCTTTCTAGGACCACATCCCATAACTGCTCACAAGTATAGATCAAATAATAACGCAACTTAATAAAACAAATTGTGTCCTATCCTGTAAGTGAGAGAGGGAACACCCTTAATCCAATGATGTCCATGTCCATGTCATACCTCAATTTTGCGATGTCAGCATGTATATCCTCAGATGATAGACCCAAAAGCAAAACCTCTAGCAGTGAGCTTCTCCGTCACTCTACTAGTGACAAAGAATGAATGACCTTGTAGAAGAGGAGGTATGACAAGAGGTCCATCCAAATTGGAGATGTTAATATTGCCCCTATAATACTATTGAGGGAGTGGGGCAAGAGGTTGTCTCCTCAGAGAGCACTCATCACGGTTATCCATGATCCCTTGGTTATTAGCATCAACCGACGGAGGGAGTTGACGGTTTATTCTATCACAAACATTTATAGAATTGTGTGGCTCATTCATTCTGCGGAGTTCACGTTAAGTTACGGATCAAATTGGGGTTGATACCATGAGGAAAATGATTTAGACTTAACTTTAGTCTACGATTACGTCTATTTAGTCAAGTCCTTTCAAAAAACAACTATTTCTAAGTACAACAAGTAGAAAGATTAAAACATTGGTGTTTATCAAGTAATGAGAGTAGCTAAGGTGTAAGTTTTCCCCATTGGTTCATAACGCGTTAACCCAAGCTATAACAATTTTGTCCTAGTTTCTTGCATTCAATGTGGTAAGTTATGTATCTATAATTCCTTCGTCTGGCAACCAGATAATTTTACTCCGTACCTTGGACCGGCTACGTGTGTTTATATTACTAACCCTTACCTTTTAACTCATATTAAGCATCATATTCGATGTATGGTTTAGTTCCCACTTCACAACAATCGAAACTAGACAATTAGATAGTGTACACTAAATTCTATGTTAATTATTCTTTTCCTATCAAAACATCCGTAGTATGGAGAGTAGAAATAAGAAAAGTTCTAACGCCTGCACTCTTAAAAACACTTCTAAATGAAAAAATTATAAATACATGCAGAACGTATTCTTTAATTATTATTTAGTTAGTTTTACCTTGTTAATGACCCATGGTTCCCACAACCCTAGTTGTGGATTTAGTTACCCATGCCTAGAAATGCAGAATTCATGGTTGGTAAACAAGATTTCATGTACTTATTTTGACATGCTTTTAAAAATCTAGAAATAAAACTTCAATTAACGCAAATATCTTGAGAATCGATTCCGGAAACTTGCTGTTATTCCCAAAATCCCAAGTTCAACTTCCAATAACAAGAGTATGAACCAATAACAAAAAGTCTAACCCCAAAAAACGAGGTTGTTAACCCTTTTTATAATAATAAGTTGCTAAATTAAAAGAAGTTCTAAATAAGGAATGTCTTTCAAGAAAAACATCTTCAATCGACGACACCACTACTGGTCCGTCGATCAAACGACGGACCGTTGACTGCCTCCATTGGTCCATACATCAAATCTTCTTCAGCCTTCAACCTTGCGCTTTCTCTAATCCAATCGACGAACCAATAACACGGTTTGTTGAAATACTTATGGTCCCTCATTCCATACTTAGTATTTGTTAAACTTCGGCTACTCGAACTAATCTCTGATCTGAAAGACAGTTTTCAAGGACGATCCATCATCAGTAAACGGACAGTCGATCCTTCCATAGCCCCATACTTCATCAAAACCCCCCGATTTGCTTCCAGATGCTTGGGCATCCAGTTGATGACCACCACCTACAGACCGTCGATGGAACGACGGGCCGCGATGGCTTTGTAGGTAACCTCTTCTTCACAATCTTATACATTTCTATTTTTGATGAAATTTCTTGAAAAACAAAGATAAAAACCATTAAAATTACATGAAAAAGGCCCTAGACACACACTAAACTTAACAAAAAAGCATTGAACGTACCGTGAAATCACACTACATAAGCTCCAAATTTCCAACCTCACATAAGACATCACGTAAGGAAAATCTTTAAAAGACATTAGACATGAGAAGCAAGACAATTCCAGAGGAGAAGAGCGAAGAAGTAGTCATAACCATGGTGGGGGAGATAGTGTAAATGTCATGGAGTAGTGACTGTATCCCAATAAGAATGGTAACTATAAGTCTGATGTCAAGATGTAGTGTCGTTAAAGCAAAGTTTAGAGAAAGACAAAGCCTACAAAACAGAAATAGTTGATACATATGACATAGGCCGCATGACTACAGAAGGTGAACTCAATTGAATATTCTAAGTTCTATCATGCGGGAGCGGAAGGAGAAGAATGCATAAAAGTAAGGAAAAGACATAAAGATGACATAATTGGTATTGATAGGACTACGTGTAGCTATAACCAATCCAATATGGAAGTCGAAAGAATATGACACGCAATATGTTGAAATCACAATAAATAAAAGAGTCGCCCATGCTATGGAAGACAATAATGAAAAGGCCAATATGATTTTCAAAATGACAACAAAATGGGGCTAAGTTACATTCCGAGTAACACCAACCTCAAGACGGTTAATGCACCACGTACTTGTGTGAGCGTAGTCATTCATAGAGTAATTTAATATCTCCCAACTAGAAGTTACAAGAAAAGAGTTTAAACTGTGAAAATACTTTTTTTTAAAGATAATGAAAATTTTGATATTCAGTACAAGCAAGGAATGTGAGTTTTAGTCATTTTAAGATTTCTATAACACCTATATCTGGATAATTTAAGAGTAGCTCCAGATATTATTGCTAAGACTTTAGAATAATATTTCCAAAAATGATGAGTTTGCAATCCGAAGTTTAAATTAGTGAGTTATGCCCGTTGGCTATTGAATAGTTTGATAAGGGAAATGTCCAATGCCTTGATTTTAAAGGTTATTTTAGTCTTTTAACTACTGTATTAATTTAATACATTATTATCTGTATTATAGTTGTCAAGAATAAATTTTGTATGGTTTTGAGGTTGGGAAAATTCACGCTGGGGCTAAGAATAAAGTAGAAGGGAAGAGAAAGGAGAAAAAAGGGCAAGATTTGCACAGATAGTAAAAGTTAACATATGGATTTCGTAGGGGGTGATCCCTAAAAAGGTATGTGGGTCTATCTAAAAATTGGATCTGTTAATCGACCTTCCAAACATGTCTGATGCAACGGGATTTCTGTAATACCCCAAAATGAACTAAGGTGAACTCGATCCTCAACAGTGTTTCTTGAGAAAATTTAAATTTAAAATGAGTTGCTCTAGTGTTCTTAGAAAGGTTATGAATTTTTTTTTTATGTTTGGAGGTGAAACGTCCAAGAACGTCCATGACGTTCGGATAGTGTGCCTTAGGTAGCGCTTGTGTGTCTTGAGGTGTTTGAGTGAGTTTTATGTGTTTGTTTCGCTTGGAACTTGCATGAGATATTCCTATGGGATAGAAGAATCAGTACATGGGTTTCACTTACGGGCACAATCCAACGTAGGACCCACAAGAGGCCCTAGATGAAAGGTCCAAGATTTGAACAAAGCTGCCAAGAACACTGCCCAATTGACGGAGCATTCCAATGGGCGTAGGTCCTTCGACGCCCCATCGACTAGGGAATTCGTTCAATACTTTGTGGGAGGTCCATCCCTCCATTTAGCAGCCTCTAAATTCATCGACGCCTAGCAAGACGGGCCGTCCACTAGGTGACTTACCGTAGCTTGGGTCGTCGATTGAATCATTCCAAAAGTTCTAGGTTTGCTGCCTTGGCTTGGGGTGTTCGGTAAATTCACACCAAATCTTTTATGAACCTAGGACGTTAATTTTAGTTTTTATTTGATATATTATATTTTTTTAAACCGTAAGACCTCATTTTAGACCCCTCTTCCTAAAACTCAAAACCCCTATCTGTTAGAAGACTCTCTCAAGTCTCCATGGAAGATAGAAGTGAAGAAATGCTAGGAGGGCTATTGATGATTGTTTCTTAATAGAAAATCTTTTGTATTCCTTCAATATGAGGTATGGTATACATCCTTGAAATCACTTTCATTCAAGGAGTCCTTTAAAACTAATTTACAAAAGGGGTTTTCAACCCTTGTTTGTACCATCTTCAAATCTAAATATGGGTCTTGCATGAAGACATTTCTAATGACTTAATAATTGTATTTATAATGTTAGTTGATGATCTTACGGTTAAAACATCAATGAAATCATGTTAAAACTATTCATCTAACGTTGGCTTAAGAAATGGGTTATATGAGCATGAATTGATAGTCTTTGAGCTTTGATTTCCTATCATTGTTATTGTTGTTTAGAAATTATAATGAATTATTGAATAAAATTTTATAGGTGATTAAATCATGGATTAAAGGGTACGTTGGTTATGCTGTTTAGTTTCAATTTCTAAATACTCCTGAGTGATATGGTCCACCATCTTGGTGGCGGTGTTTATTTAAGTTGTATGAATTTAAGGTTACTAGTTATTTTTTAATTAGTCTATTAAGGGTTGTTATGTGAAGTAAAATGATAAATCTGCTATTCTTGATAAATGTGTCTTATGAACTGATTAAGTGAAATAGACAAGGGTGTATTCTTGAATAAAGATAATCTAGTTAATTTCTTTATGAAATTTATTATAAGAGGTATGATAAAGATTAAGTATAAATGACATAGATGATTATATGAAGTATGGAAGGTGTGTGATGTGATGAATTAAGGTCTAAGTATTTATAATAGTTAAATGTAAATGAATTGAAACTTATGTGCAAGGTGTGCTCACATGTACACACATACTCACACTTAAATGAATGAAATTATATTAAGTCCTAAAAGAGATATTTAGGGTGAACACTCTTCGTGAGTTGAGATGTAGTGTTTAGTAGCATCCGCGCTACATCCCATGAACTTTCTAAGATAGGTTGGAGGATGAATGTCCTTCATGATTTTAGATGTGGTGTTCACTAGTTATCTTTAACCTATAATCTATAATTTTGAGAATATGTGGCAAGTTATTCCTAGCATTGAGATGATATGAAGGAGAGGTGGATTACATTTTGTTAGTTGAGATGTTGTATTCCAATGTACCTCTTGAGAAGAATACTCCGCGTTTGTAGAGAATGAGTTACTTAGTAGCAATATCTTTATCCCTTAACTATGTGCCTACATAGGTGTAGCTATTGGGAAAGCCATGTAAATACTAAGAGCATGACCTCATTCTAGGCGAGGGAGGATCCCTCATGTGATGGGGGTTAATATCGGGAGTCCATGTCTAGGTCTCATGGTCTTTTTCGGTTAAGCTCACTCCCACAAAAGAAATGAACGTGCTTAGTCTTCTAAAAGTTTGTTCTACAAAGGGTAAGTAGTGGAATGGGTATTCATCTATTGCACAAGGTAGGCAATCCGAAAGGGGAGTCCTGGTGAAACTTAATTGAATTAAATGAACAAAGTCTTCTAAAAGAACGTACTATTTAGGGTACGTGGTGATATGCGACGCTTTATGTCCATTGAACGAAGTTGGACCTACTGAAAGGGAAGACTTGGTTCCAAACCTTCAAAAATAATGTGCTACTTTGGGTAGGTGGTGGTATGGGACGCCATCTTTTTATCGCACTAAGTAGGCATTCTGAAAGAGAAGACTTTGGTAGTTTGTTGGGTGACACTTTAATGTCTTTCAATGTACATAGGGTCTTGTTTCTCCCTAGTTTAGTAAGCCAAAAGAGGTAGTCTTGAGGATTGCTTTAGTGTGTATTGAAGGAGGCATATACATATTCCTTTTTGTCTAGGATAATCTTGAGGTAGGAAACTGTTACGAAAAATGAGTTCACTTTCTCTTTCGCCTAGAATTTGAAGTTCACTCATTTAGAATACCATATATTATTGTGAATGCTTAAATGATCTATTGTAAATGCTCAAATGGTTTCAATGTAAATGCTTAATTAGTTCACTCTAATGTTAGTTGGAGTTTACTTTAGGTTTTTGGAAGTTACTGTAAATGCCTTCATTTTTATTAAAATTATGTGACTTCTTCTTTAAATGTTAAATTATGGTTCTTATGATAATTTGCTTCTAAAATCATGAATGTTTTACTCAATTAGCATGAATTGGTATATTACTAAAATGTCCCTTTTTCGCATGTTTTTGCATATGCCATACTTAGTACATTGTTTTGTACTAAATCCATACTTTTTCTATCATATAAGTATAAGTTGGAAGCATTTTGAAGGTTTAAGTCTAGAAGGTGAATCTTGGGAAATTTCCTCTCAAGATAAAGTATGTCCTCATTTATTCGAGGGCATAATTCCTATCTTCTTCGTTCATTTATATTAATATTTATTATGTATTTAATTTCAATGTAAAGGCTTTTGTCCCTATGTTAATTTTGTTGTGTCATTATGTTTGTCTTGAGACGATAATATTTCATTAGTATTGATGAAAGATTTCCTTTTTACTAAATAATTCTTGAAAAGTTTTAATTCTGCACTACTTTTCATGTCTTATGTAATAAATGATAGTTCTAGGGCTTTTACAAGACTGCAAAGGGTCAAGTACGCCCGGCCAAGAAAAGGGGATTCCTCCTAACATCTAGGGGGTACTTTCGGGTCGTAATAGACTTTGTATCAAAGCTTAAGGTTTTGGAAAATATTTTAAGGTCTAAAAGACTCACAAGACACGTCTAGTAGTATCTTGGTCATTGGTGTGAGTCGCCAGACATCCATGGACAGGAGGCTATTGGACGATAGAGTTTCAGTTTCTTCATTTCTCTTGAATCGTGCCATAGAACATAACTCCATAAGCTCTCTCTATCTTGTGATCCCTTGTTTTGTGGTCATCTCAGTGTGATTGCTTAGAAGGGAAGATTCTTTTGTGTTTGAGGGAGAGAAGAGGTGATTTTTGAAGTAATTATGAGTTTTTTAGTACATTAGTAGAGGTGAAAGTTTTTTTTGGAATTTGGTCTGTGATGAC
Organism: Solanum pennellii; assembly: GCF_001406875.1. NCBI lineage: Eukaryota > Viridiplantae > Streptophyta > Magnoliopsida > Solanales > Solanaceae > Solanum > Solanum pennellii. The sequence goes on along the minus strand of NC_028646.1, from coordinate 42,789,411 downwards.
ATATAGTAGGTGTGATTCAAGGTGCATTGCGCCCTGGACGCGCACTTATTGACTTTTTTTCCCTAGCTTTTATATTTTAGTTTGATTAAGAATTTTCAAAGTGTTTGAACACTTTCTAATGGTTGGAAATACTCGAAATGACTTCCAATCGTATAAAAATCGTAGAAAAACATGAATAACAACCTTTAATCCATATTCAAATTAAAGGAAATTCTAGAGCTAAGTAAATAAATATCTTTGAGGACTTTCAAGAAGTCGTGTCCAATTGGTTATTAAACTTGTTTTAAGACTCAAAGATCAAGTTGAGTAAAGTGTAAAGAGAAGGAGAACAAAGCTCATTTAAAGTTTGATATGTCTTTCAAAAACGTTTAAATGTCGTGTTAAGACTTATGTTTGAGTTCACTTTGTTCTACAATGCAGTATATGGGGACTAATTATTCCTAAATAAATACAAAATGTTTTCACATTTAAATTGAACAGAAACTAAGATTTCCAAATAGTCTTTGGGCTAGTTTTAATAAAAAAGAGTAATAGTTTTCTAAATGAAAAAATCAGCATAATGATATTTCAAAGATAGTCTTTCAATTATGTTTTTTAGTATTAATATCAAATAAAAGACGCAGTATCTTTAAATAATATAAAAGCAAATATCTTTTGGGAGAAGTATTGAGCACCGAATTAAGTATGAGCATAAGTTAAAATAACTAACATATCCATAACAATTTAGCCACATTGGGTAGAAAGGATCATACTTTTTACATTAACCCTTTCCACACTAGACTAATGGATCCATTAGGAAGTTCAGGTATTAGTGCTTTGGTCGTGTGTAGGATGCGCTGGGTGGCTGAGGAAGTTCGTTGTACGATAACTATTACTCTTATGTTATGGTTATCGGTTGGATAAACTAGCCGTGAATTTAAATGTATTTATATATTTATAGGTAAGTGTAATTTTATTTTTACATACAACTTAGAGTTAATTTCACCCTTTTATACCGTCAGAGTTTATACCATGTCTTCAAACAACTTTTCCTTATAGTTCGCTTTTTTTTAAATTGCTTTATACTTAAATTAACCAGTTATATTGAGTTATGTTATACATGAGTTGAGATGAACCGAGGTAAGTGCTCGTTCTTACTATCATTAATCTTATGTAGTTTTAGCATTCAAACTGATATACTTGTACATTAAATGCAATGATGTCAGTTAGCCAACATCTAAGCATAATGGAGATGCAGGTAACGAGGACCGGCATCCGGCACACCGTTGATCTAGTTGAGCACTCCACAATCAGTTTGTAGACATCCTTGCAAATTAGAGGATTTCTTTGTTTTTCCAATATTTTCTTTATTAGTATGTGGTGAGGTCTGTCACAACATCCAACTCAATTTTACATGGCTTCATAGATAAACAACCAGATTTTTGTGCTTTAGCCTTCCTAGTTTCTACATTCTTCAAATCAGAACCTTCAAGTCCAAAACAACACATTTCTATCATTCTCTCCAAAAACATCCATTGATAAATATTTGAAACTCCAAGGAAGAAGAGTGATTTTCCCATATATTTAATGGTATTTCCTTCATATAAGGGATGGTGTTACAATATTTGATTATCTTCCATTTTAGTGAGTCAAATTCAACGAATTTCAAAGATGATAGAAAAAAAGATTTATCTATTTTGTTTTCTAGCCATGCGTTCTTGCATAAAATTTATTGAATAAATATTATGATTAAATTGATATTCATTTGATCATTTTGGATAAAAAAAACATGAACCCATGCAAATCCTGATTCCCTTATTTTTATTATACTATGGGTGATTTGATCATTTTTCAATTGTATTAGGCTATTATTATATCTATGAATAATGTTGGAATAGTATATAAGTTTTCTTAATTTGATGATTTTCATATGTGCTCTTGTTGAATCATTGTCATGGTTTGATTATTAGGTTAAGTTGGTGATCATTCCCATTGGTAAGAGCCTTTATGGATAAAATTGTTTGAATTGGCTAAGGATTTGATGGGATGACGATGGGATGATGGTATTTTGAGCAAACATTCTATATATTGTGTCGTAAAAGTATATTAGTTGTAATATTTGGTATTGTCAACCTATCGTGACGGTCCTTCTGTGATATATTTGTGAAGAATTTTGCCTTGTCCGCATTACTTTATGAATTTTGATATTATCATGTAATAAATTATATATGGTCTCATTGTGACTTATGTGTATATGTGTAGTCAAAATATGAGTTCTTTTAGCGGATGATATGTGTCTATAGTAGACTATGGAGATACCTTAATGTTTTTTTATTAATGTTAAAGTATGATTTTTCCTGCTTGACTATATGAGTGTTATGATAAATCATGATGGTGTTTCTACAGGAGTGTGTAGGGTGACTTGTAGTACATTTTGTTGTCCCTATATGCTACTTAAATTATATTTTACATTTTATAATATGATAATGAAGTGTGTCTTGTTTTGGTAGACCTATATCCCTTACGTGATAGGTGAAGAATTTCAATACAATTTCTTAACTTAGTAGGCTAAAGCACCTTTGTAATGAAAGTATATGAATGATTAAAAATAATCTTCAATATAGTTAAGAAGGTCATTTATGTGGAACCTTAAACCAAGATGGAAGATTAACATATCCTTAACGTCCATGACGTTCGGAAGGTGTATCTTAGAAAGTGCCTGTGTATCTTCATGTGTTTGAGTGAGTTTTACGTATTCCTTTTGTTTGAAATTGGTGTGGGATGTTCCTAACACCTAGACGACTATGTTTATGGCTTTTACGTCAAGGTACAACTTCACCAAGGACCCACGAGAGGCACTAGAATAGGACCCCATCTCTTTGCAAGAATCTGCCAAGCAATGACAAAACGACGACCACAAGGGATGGACTGTCGGTCAAAATATGACCGTCGACCTTTGGAGTCGATTGTCCATGCAAGGTTGGTAATCTTGCTCAAGGAAGAAGCTAAGTCCCAATAGATGGACCCCACAAACGGGGCGTCAATTTGGAAACAGTATAACTGTTAGGACTCGTCAATGGTGCCTGTGAAAGCTGCTCTTTTTCTGCCAAGGCTTGGAGTGTTTGGTGAATTCACCCCAAGTCTATTGTTAACCTTGGACGTTTATTTTAGGGTTTATTAGGTATATTAAACTTCTTCAAACCCTAAGAGCTTATTTTAGACTCCATGTCCTAAATCCCAGGACCCCCCTCTCATAAAACTCACTCTCAAGTCTCCATGGAAGCTAAGAGTCAAGAAGAACTAGGAGCGCTGTTGGTGGTCTATTTCATCACCAAAAATCTGATGGGTTTCTTTAATCTGAGGTATGGTAGTCATCCTTGAGATATTTTCCATTCAAGTCCCTTCTAACGAATTTTCAAGATGGGTTCATGAGTTGAGATGTTTTACTCCAATGTACCTCTTAAAATTAGTACTCCTCGTGAGTAGAGTGTGAGTAACATATTAGAAATCTCCTAATATCTTAACTATGAGCCCGCATAGGTGTAGCCATTGGGAAAGCCATGTTAAATCTAGGATAAAATACCTCACTCTAGTCAAGTGAGAGGAACCTTATCCGATAAGGGGAGTATCGGGATTCCATGTCCATCTCTCATTGTCTATCTCGATTAAGCTACTCACTATAGGTAGTGGAATTTGATGCTATTTATCCATTGCACTAGGTAGGAATTCATAAAGGGGAATCTTTGTGTGTTTTTTATGAATTGAATGATCTAAGACATCTAAAAGAATGTCCAACTTAGGGTAGGTGGTGGTATGGGACGCTATCTATATATTGCACAAAGTAGACCTTCCGGAAGGGGAGTCTTGGTGCTAAGCCTTCTCAAAGAGTGTACTATTTAGAGTATGATGTTGAATGGGACGCCATTTACTCATTGCACTGAGTAGGAATTCCGAGAGGGAAGTCTTTGTGTGTTGCTTAAGTGTTCTTCTAATGTCTTGTCATTGAGTGGGGGCTTGTTCTCCTGAAGTGAGTAAGCCTAAAAGAGGTAGTTTGGAGGATCACTATGGTAAGTATTGAAGGAGGTGTATGTTCACTTCCTTCATATCTTACCTTTTTGAGACTTAGGATAGGCTTAGTTAAGGAAACTCCTACAAAAATGAGTTCACTTCCTCTTTGTTTAGCCTTGGAAGTTCACTATTGTTCAATAGGAATAGTTCATTGTAAAGTTAAAGGAGTTTACTGTAAATTCTGGAAGTTTACTTTAAAATGGTCCTTTTGTTTAAAATTATTAAAATCTTTCTCTACGTGATAAATGGTTATTCTTATGTTATTTCACTTCTATATTCGTGTATGTTTTACTTAATTTCCATGAAAGTGTAATTTTACTAAAATGTCCATTTTTGCATGTTTTTGCATATTTCATGCTTAATGCATTATTTTTACTAACCCCATACTTTTATTTACTCTATAAATATAGATTTGGAAGCAAGGTTGAAGTTTAGAAGGCAAAGCTTAGGAAAGATTCTCTCAAGACAAAGTACGTCCTCAAATATTCAAGGGCACAGTTCTTAATTCTTTTTGTTTTTTATTAGTTATTATTATGTATTTCATTCAAATGTAATTGGTCGTGTCCCTATGATTTTTATGTCATGTCTTTAAGATGGCTTGTGACGATGAAACTTTCTTAGTATTTATAAAAGATTCCTTATTATATTAAATGTCATGAAAAGTTTTAATTCCGCACTACTTTCATGTCTTATCTAATGAGCTAAAGTTATTAGACTTGTATGAGACCCCAAAGGGTCAAGTATGGCTTGTCCTGATGCAAATCAATAGTCGCAAGAAAAATAAAATCATGAAGTCCAAGACGAAATCCACTCTGCTTATTGTTGTCTCAACATCTATTTTAAAAATAATATTATTTCTCACATAACCAAATGAAATTTGGAATTACCGTAACAAAAAATATATTAGACATGAAGGGACTCGTACAAAGTCAAAGAGGCCTGGATAGATTGATTGGTATTGGAAGAAAGGTATTATTTATAGGCACTAGATCAAAAAAATTAAAAGATAAATATGAACACAAGTAGTCAAATGTTGGTTCATTGAATATTTTGACATTAGCAAAAAATCAAAATTCATATTCTTAAGATGTGATATTAAAGGTTCCCTTACTTAAGAAGAAATGGAGTGAATGACATAATCCAAAGAAAAAATTTCCCCCATATATTATATGTCACGCCCCGAGCCTACACCCTGCACGTGGTCGGCACTTGAAGATCATTGTTAACCTCAAGCAACTCCTTGACCTAACTTATTTACTCAGCAAAAGACTTAAGCACAAAAGACTATAATTAAAGGAAAAACTAAAAAAGATAATAACTTAAGCCAAAAATGAAACTTCAGTCTTAAATGTATACAAGTGAAATGAATACGACCTAAGAACTAAAACTATCTCTCTATCGAGACTCTAATATAAAATGGATGTTGGGACAGGACCCCTAGTCATCATTAAAATCGAAATCTTCATACAAACAGAGTCAAACGCCAAACATCATAGAAAAACGCAAACCATCATAGGAATATAATATCACATAGACATAGTTATGTCAAGAACTTCATCATATAGTCAACAAGATCAACATCAAGCTTAAAGACTCATATCATGCACATCTGCATAACAAGTCGACAAATACTACAGTGTAATGTATAAGGAACACACACGTAGTGACATGCATTAGAACACCTTCCTAGAACTTCCTAAGAACATACTTGTGCAATGTCTAGATGGGTTCATTACTTCCACCTATCCTAAGTAACCTACCTTGAGTCATTCTATTAAGGGACCTGCTAATTTAACTTCCATTGTCCATTTTAATTTAGGGCAACTATCGCCTTAACCGACATAGACCATGTAATGCTAAAAATTGAATCCGGTGTCATAAAACCCCACACAGATATAGCGTGGTCTACAAGACAAAATATAACAAAATGAGACATATCTTTCTAAGTGGAATCCACTAGCTATTATCCTATGGTGGCAACATAGTTATGGAACATAGAGGTACATGTGAAGACCGTATTTATGCCAAGATTAGGCATTTTAGTTATTCACTAATGGAAACCATATTTATTCCGATTGAGGCATTGTGGTTATCCACCTCATGATATTTATGGTAACCTACCTTCCTACCATGTGAAGGGGCACACACTAATATTAAAGTTCACTCGGTGATAAGCTAAGTTCCTTTTATTGAAAATCATTATTATATTTTTACTTTATAAATTATATGTTTACGAGATTCATCCCCTCATATTCTCAACTCATATGTCATACATGGAAGTTCATCAACCTAAATCATGTAATGAATCCATTAACACAAACATAACATATGTAAAGCATCCTATAGTTTAGGGTACCCATGATTACACCATTCAAGGCCCCTCTATTAACTAGATCTTAATACATGTCTGTGTATTCAAATATATGAGAAACCTTTCACATAACAAATTAAGTCACACAAGTTCATATATCAATGCATGTGTCAATAGACATAACAATATGATAAATTTTTCATATAAACCCACTAAGACAATATGCACATTCATAATTCATCATTTCATATACATAATATTCATACCATGCTCGTATATTCATCTTTGATATACATAGAATCCAAAGCTTGGAACTATCCTATAAAGATATACATGTGCAAAGTATAGACGAGGTTCCATATCCTTTCCCATAAAAGTACACATATCATGCATCCTAGCAAGGAATACATGACATACTTCACATAAATATACTTTACATGCATAGTAGTAGATACTAATGAATATGAGAACTACCTTTCAGTTAGAGACCATGACCTATTCTACTTGTAACATGCATGTAAGTGAGAGTGTGTGTACATTTGTCCACATGGTCACATAATGGATATAAATTACTCCTTCAGGAAGCCACCCTCTTAGACCACATTATTCTTCCCAGAACATACCATACAACAAATAATAGTATCGAAGGCAAGACAATATAAACATTATAACCAAGGCTCCTATCTTTAGCTATTTACACTTTTATATAAGGGGTACATGTGTAGGGGATACTAACCATTTTAAAAATTCAATGTAAGCACCTATACAATACCCTAACAAGAATATATGCATGTTCATATAATAGCAACACAACCTAGATCGCAACTAGATAGGAAGAAAGGAACAATTAAATCATAAGGTGATCATATTAATCTCTAAATCATATATTCATCAATTTTCCTTCAAGGCCATGGTCAAAACATATATAGTTAAAATAATGTAGACATCGCCACCATAAGTATACCATACCACATAATTCCGTACAAGTCTTCATGAACATTACTACAAAGAAATAGAGAAGTAGAATAGTCAAGAGAATAAGCATTCTAACAAATTTCTCACCCTTTGATCATCATAGATCAATACCCCTTATTCATCAATAAAACACATATTTGGAAGTAACTAAATGTACTTCAAACATATAAAAAAAAACATGTACAAGTCGCTACAAGATTATACTATACCATAATACAGCATATCAACATACTAGGAAACTACAATAACATAGATCATTAGCTTATTTTCCTTCCATTGATTTAGATTATATTTCATACATGTTATGAGTTTAAGGAAGTATATAAACCTATATTTAACCATATTGAAATCGTGATTACATATCCTCAAGATTAAGGTTACAACATAGGCATTTAGGCTTATCGATTTGCTAGAGTATACAAGACATCACTAATACAATGAACTCTCTAATTCTATAAGCATCATTCATATTTTATCAACAATACACTAACTAGGCAGTATATAATTTGGTAGGATATCAAGAAGAAACCATGCTTGATATAAAAATAACTCAAGATCCATCACACACTTAGATTTTTGACTTCATAGCCTAAAGAAATCTAGATCAATTCATGCAAGAATTTATTAGATTGTAAATTAAGGATTCATACATACAAAATTCAGCCATTATATCACCCTAAAATATGAGGTGCAGCAGTTCATATATAATGACAACCTTCCACAAACAATCCCAAAATCGACTTCAAGATAAGACATAGAAACATAGGTTGTTTAAGTTCAAATCTTCATACATTTATCATCATGGACTTATCATAAAAAATTAACCATCAATTAACGTAAAATACAATAAATACAAGCAATTCAACGTAAGAAATTCATAATTCAACAAAGAACAAGAATTGATCACAAAGCCCATGCAAGAGCTAACCCAATTTTTGAATGAACATGAGTTCATCATGCAAATGGAGTGAAATAACATTCAAATAATTTTATTAAATTCATTTCAACATTATTTAATTATTGAAAACGTTTTGAGAAAGAAGCCATGGCTAGATTGGAAGATTGCAAACTCGATCATAAGATTTCTTTGAAAAACATTGAGAAGAAATCTCCAAGTGAAAATTTACTTGAAGATGAAGGATTTAAATAACTTTGTATAGTTTAAAAAATCTTAAACTTGCTGATTCATCCATGAAAAACCCATCTTGAATCTGTTCATGAGCTTCACCAACAATGGTGGTTCCTAGAGAGAGTATTTTTGGACGGAAAGGTTTCAATCTTGTAAGAGGATTCAAGAATGAGGTGATCATGTTTTTGATGACTTATATACACCCAAAAATACATAAATAAACCTATTATAGTAAGGTTAGTACTTGGGGTGAAATTTCCATTCACCCCTTTAATTAACAGCACACAGGCTGCCTGCAGCAAGCCATATGTGACAAAGGCAGTGACGGGGCGTCACAGCCACGACGGACCATCACAGGCCTCTGTCATTGAGTACTTATCCATATATTGGCTTTGTACCTGACAAAGGAAATTCCCCATCGATGAGACCTGTTCAACGGTCCGTTGGTGGCCCAGTGATCCGTCATTGGGTCTGTCATTGGACACTGCCAAGGCAATGTCTGAGGCAACATGGTTCCTTCTTTTAGGGCCTCTTGTGGGGTCTCTTCTGGGACATTTCAAACGTGATTACGAACCTAACATGTTATATACCTTACAAATAAATTTCATCAAAAACTAAAAACTACAAGACGTCCAAACAGCCTTGGCCCCAACATGACATACTATTTAGTATTAGGGGCTATCTTTCAAACGTATTGGACGTTCTTGGGCGTTTGACCTCCAAACTTCACGAAAATTCATAGAGAAACATTAAACATCATTTTAATCAATTTAAAGACTTATTAGGCTCATTTAATACAGACTTAAGAATTCATAGACACATGAGGCACATAAGCGACTAGTCGTCGAACATCTTTATCGTTCCTAGAAGTTCGACATCCAAATCACTTCGAAGTTTGCACACTGTCTCTAAACAATATAATTAAACATTTAAGAACCTTAGAACATAATTAAACACCAATAAACACATAGAACCTTACATTAGGAATCTAGCTTACTTAGTCATCGAACGTCTTAGTTGTCCCTTAATGTTCGACTTACAATACGTCTAATATTTTAGCTACTGCCTATATACTATATTGTAAGCATATTTTTGAAATTATAACTTTTATGAAAACTTGTTAGGCTCTAGACACCTTTTTTCACTTTTGGGGTCTTATAGTAGCCTGCACCCCTGCACTCTGTCGATGAGTTTAGTGGTTGTGTGGGTGAAGGGACCTTCTCAACCAGCCTTAGTGTGGGATGACAGTGTCATCGACGGCCTGTTCATCCACACACGGTCCATCATCTGTATCGGCAATGCACATTGCCATGCAGTGTACATCAAACTACAGGGGTCCTCCTCAAGCGCCCTTTGTTAGTCCTTGAGGAGTCGTACGCGGATATTTCAACAATGGAACAACTCAAAAACCTATTAGCTACCTTTCCAAAAAAATTCGTACATTTTCCACTACTAAAAGTTAGTGAAATAGGCTAAGGCACACTAATATCCCTTTGAACCAACTTCCTCAACGTCATGGACGTTTTTGGATGTTTTGGTTCTTATACCTCCTAAATGTCCTATATTCATTAAAAAAGGACATAGAAACAGTGCATAGACTTTATGACACCTATTTTAGGCTTTACAATGTGTCTTGGATTTTCAAGCTATTACATTATCCCCCCCTTAAGAACATTTGTCCCCGCATGACACTAACAATCTTTTGAAGGAAGGAATAGACTCATGACCATAAACCCAACCAATCGCCAATATCAAATAAACATAAATCATGACATTTCAACAAGGAAAATATGAAAACTTATACAACCACACATAAGTCTCCAAACACTTCATCATGAGGCAGTTCCTTCCCAAATTTCTTATGAGCTTAATATACATTACATGAGTCATATCTATATTATTAAAAAGAATGACTTAACTTAATTTTCAAAAAGATGAGGGTAACATGACTTTATGTCGGCCTCGACCTCCCATGTTGCACCCTCAACAAGATGATTTTTCCATAATACCTTTACGGAAACCACCTCTTTATTCCTCAACTTCATAACTTGCCTATAAAGAATTTGAACCGGAACTTCCTCATAAAAGAGGTTATCCTTGACACCAAGATCCTCAATAGGAAGAATGGACTTGGAATCACCAATACACTTTTTTGATCATATAAAAATGAAAAAATGGATGATCGAAGCCTATTCACTATGAAGCTTCAATTCATAGGCAACCGTACTAACCATTTGCAAGATTTCATAGGGACCCACAGAACGAGAACTAAATTACCCTTTCTTGCAAAATATAATAACCTGTTTTATTGGTTAAATTTTCAAATACACCTTGTCACATTCTTCATACTCAAAATCCCTCCTCTTATGATAGGCATATGAATATTGCCTACTATAGTCCATTTGAAACCGGTTCCTTATGATATGAACCTTTTCCAAGGTATTATAAATTAACTTGGGACCAAGAAGCGATAGATCACCCACTTCAAACCATCCAATAGGTGACCTACACTTCTTACCCTACAAGGCTTCATAGGGAGCCACGAAAATGGATGAATGAAAACTATTTTTTTAGGCAAACTCCACCAAAGGTAAATGCCTATCCCAACACCTTTTCAAATAATTAATGCAAGCCCTAAGCAAATCTTCAAGGGTTTTTATTGTACACTCCGTTTCACCATCCATTTAGGGATGGAAAGCTGTTCTCAACTTCAAAGTAGTAGCTAATCCTTTTTGGAATGACCTCCAAAATATAGGTGTGAATTGTGAGCCCCAATCCGATATTATGGATAACGGAATGCCATGGAGGCACACAATATCATCTAGGAATATTATTGCTAAATTCTCCGTCGAATATGAAGACCTGACTAGAGAAAAATGAGTGGACTTAGTCAATTGATCCACAACTATTCATATGGAATCGTAAGACTTTTGGAACCAATGTAAACATACTACAATGTCTATATTGATGACTTCCCACTTCCAAGTAGGAATTTTGATATCTTGTAATAAGCCACCCAACTTTAGGTTTTTCGGCCTTTACTCATTGTCAATTCAGACACTTAACGACAAACTGCGCTATGTCCCTTTTAAGAACTTCCCACCAATATATCTCCCTTAGGTCATGGTACATTTTTGTCGATCCCGGATGAATTGAGTAGTGGGACCCATGTTCTTCTTCTAGAACCGATCCCTCAACCCATCTACATCGGGAACACATAATCTCCATTGGTACCTTAACACACCATACTCCCTACGGAGAATGATTCATTGAAATTTCCGAGAACTAATTCTTTCAACTCCATTAGGGCTAAATCAAGGTGTTGTTTAGACATCACCTCAACCACTAAAGATAACTCAGAGTTCTGATAAATTATGCACTTCCCTTGCTAGGTCCTTCTTGGCTTCGTCAAGATAGGATACACTACCCGTAGACATCCAACTTAGGGCATATAAAACTATATTAATCTTGGCTGGGTGAAATATATCATAATATTTAATTAAATCTAGCCACATTCTTTTTCAGAGATTCAACTGTTTTTTTAAAAATACATATTGGAGACTCATATTATTGGTAAAACATTACCATGAACTCCATAATAGTAATGCCTCAAAATTATCAAAGCAAACACCACGTCCACTAATTCAAAGTCATGAGTGGGGTAATTTCTCTAATGTACCTTTAATTGCCTAGAGGTATATGCTTTCACCTTCCCGTTTTGCAAAAGAACACACTCAAAACCCACGCGGGATGTATCATAATACACCGCAAAACCATTTGTGCCCTTTGGTAAGGTCAACACCGGAGCAGAAGTAAGCGTATATTACAACAATTGGAAACTTTTCTTAAATGCCTCCGACCACTCAAACTTACTTCTTTCTTGATTCAAAGTAGTCAAAGGGAATTAATGGACGCGAAATAATCCACGAACCTGCGATATTAACCTGTTATACCCCAAAAACATCTAATATTAGTTAAAGTCAATTGTCTAGACCAGTTTTTCACCGCTTCAATTTTCCTTGGGTCTACCTCAACTCCTTCACTAAAGATGATGTGCCCACGAAAAATAAACAACCTTAACTTAAACTCACACTTACTATATTTGGCATTGAATTGATGTTCTTTAATGGTTTGCAATACTACTCAGAAATGACTCATATGATCATCCTCATTCTTCTAATATACAAAGATATCGTCAATAAAGAAAATGGCAAATGTATCTAGGTGATTTTGAGTACTCTATTTATTAGGTCCATAAAGGTTGCCAGAGCATTAGTGAGACAAAAAGATATGACCAAGAACTTATAGTACCCATACCTAGTATGAAAGGCCATATATGGTTTATCCACCCCTACCCTGTATTGATGATACCCCGACATCAAATGTATCTTTGAAAAGTAACTCGCCCCTTGGAGTTGGTCAGAAAAGTCATCAATCTAAAGAAAAAGGTACTTATTCTTAATGGTGACCTTGTTGAGTTGGGGGTAATCAATACAGAATCTCAAGGATCCATCTTTATTCTTCACAAACAAAACTGAAGAAACCCACGGAGAAATACTAGGCTTTATAAAACCCTTACCTAGTAAATTTTTGAGTTGAGACATCAAATCTTTTAACTCGGCTAGAGACATCCGATAAGGAGGTATTGATATGGGATTTTTATCCGGCAAAAAATTAATACTAAAGTAAATTTCCCATTTTTGAGGAATACCGGGAAGGTCATTAGGGAAAACCTATCGAAACACACTCACTATGGGTACCGAATCAATTGGAAGAACTTTGAAGACTAGATCTTGGACTCTTACTATTTGATAAAAACAATTTTTTGAGATCATTTTGCATTCTTTTGGACAAGAAATAATACGACCTCTAGGATGAACAAAGATTTATTTGTGTTGATTTAATATGTTGTGTGTGTGTGTGTGTGTGTGTGTATATATATATGTGTGTATACACCTCATGTGTTTTACTTCTTTATATTGAGTTGAGTAACCATGAGTTGAGCAAAGTCAATGTAAGTGTTTCCTTCTTACTCCCATTAAAAATTAAGTTGTTAAAGAATTCCAACTAACATACCCGTACATTCAATCTGAAAAATGATGGACAGTGTATGGCAATCACTACTCTGGGTGGTAAGCAAACCATTGACCCACCTATGCCGTCTAATGAGGAAAAAGTTATAAAAGATAATAATAAAGTAGTAGAGGTTAGTGGTGAAGTAGAAGATAACACTGGAAAAGATGTTGAAGTGCCTACAATGATAACTCCCATGCCCAAACCACCACCCATTTACTCAAAAATTAGTGAAAAACACCGAGGATGGTAAATATTGGTGTTTTATAATAATGTTGAAGAAGCTTTCTATAAATGTCCCTTTGGTAGAAGCTCTAGAACAAATGCCCGGTTATGCCAAGTTAATAAAAGATCTGGTTACAAAGAAAAGATCGGTCCCTTTTGAGGATGATGATAGAATACAACATTGTAGTGCTATTGGTATATGATCTCTAGTACAAAATAAAGATGATCCAGGTGCATTAAATATTCCTTGTACAATCGGGTATGTGGTCTGGGGGTAAGAATAAATCTCATGCCCCTCTCGACTTAGAAGAAGTTGGGTTTGGGTGATCTAAATCCCACTGCCATGTGATTACTTATGGCCGATCGAACTGTAAAAAGGCTTATAGGGACACTCCACGATGTTCTTGTAAAAGTGTATTCATTCATATTTCCGGTAGATTTTGTTATTCTTGATTGTGAAGTTGTTTTTGTAGTGCCTATTATTTTTGGGAGGCCATTCCTTGCTACGGGTAAAGTCTTAGTTGATATGGAAAATGGGCAGATGAAATTTCAGTTGAACAATGAAAAAGTGACCTTCAACATTTGTAGGTTCATGAGGTAGAGTGGTGAGATCCAATCGGTATCTGCTTTATCTTACAAAGTTGGTAAGTCATCCGAGACACAAATAGAAGAACGTCAAGATGTAGAAGCATTACCGGCATTGATAATGATTTTAGATAATGATTTAATTGAAGAGTATAGGTCATTAGTCGCAGCCATTGATCATGGTGATGTTCGGTTTAAACCGATGAAATATGAGTAAGGCCTCAAGAATCACGATCTCCTCCCGCGAAACTATCTAGAAAATTCTCCAAAGTTATAACTAAAAGCTCTCCCTCCTCATCTCTGGTATGAATTCTTAGGAAATGGTGACACTTTGCGGGTAATCGTTACATCAGACCTGAATGAACAACAAGTTAAGAGTTTGATGAAAGTGCTAAAAATGATCAAAAGACCTATTGGGTGGACTATTGCGGAAATTATTTGGATCCCTCCTCGTATTTGTTCTAATAAAATCAACCTCATGCATGATCATAAGCCAAGCATTGAACACTATAGATGCTTCAATCCACCTACGCAAGAGGTCGTGAAGAAGAAAATCATTAAATGGTTGGATGCAAAAGTAATATATCCAATCACCGATAGTAGTTGGGTATGCCATGGTCAGTGTGTAACTAAGAAAGGGGGAATGAATGTGGTCCCCAGTGAGAAAAATGAACTTTTTCGAATGAGACCAGTTACTTGGATGGAGGGTGTGTATGG
Organism: Solanum pennellii; assembly: GCF_001406875.1. NCBI lineage: Eukaryota > Viridiplantae > Streptophyta > Magnoliopsida > Solanales > Solanaceae > Solanum > Solanum pennellii. The sequence goes on along the minus strand of NC_028646.1, from coordinate 42,774,349 downwards.
ATTACCGTAAATTAAATGCATGGACCGAAAAAGACCATTTTCATACGTCCTTCATGAATCAAATGGTTGATAGACTTGCCAGAAAAGGGTTGTACAATTTTTTTGATGGATATCCGGAGTATAATTAGATTTCTTTTGCACCAGAAGATTAGGAGAAAACAACTTTTACTTGTCCATATTGGGCCTTTGCGTTCAAGAGAATGTCGTTTGGGTTGTGCAATGCACCCGCCACATTTCAGAGATGTATGATGTCGATATTCTCCGACATGGTTTAAGATACTATTAATCTTTTTATGGATGATTTTTCTGTGGTTGGTGAATCATTGGAGCGGTGTTTGAGCTATTTATATGAGGCCGTTAAGAAATGTGAAGAATGCATTTTAGTACTAAATTGGGGAAAATGCCACTTCATGGTGAAAGAAGGTATTCTTTTGGGTCATCGCATTTCATAGAAAGGCATAGAGGTTGATCGAGGTAAAGTCGAGGTAATAGAGAGACTTCCCCCTCCTATCTCTGTAAAAAGTGTGAGAAGCTTTCTTGGGCATGTAGGTTTTTACCGGAGATTCATCAAAGATTTTTTCAAAAATTTCGCATCCATTGTGCAACCTTCTGTGGAAAGATTGTAAATTTTGTTTTGATGAACCCTGTCTGAAAGTATTCAGCGAGCTAAAAGAAAAATTGGTGTCTGCACCTATCGTTATTTCTCCGGATTGAAACATTCAATTTGAGGTGATGTTAGATGCTAGTGGTGTTTCTCTTGGTGTGGTATTGCGACAAAGAAGGAACAAAATCCTTTACCAAATATACTATGCTATTTAAGACCTAAATAAAGCAAAGAAGAACTACACAGTGACTGAGCAAGAGCTCCTTGCAGTAGTATATGATTTTGAAAAATTCCGCTCCTATTTGCTAGGTACTAGAGTTGTAGTGCATACTGACCATTCAACATTGAGATATTTGATGGCAAAGAAGGATGTGAACACGAGGTTGATTCGTTGGATATTACTGCTACAAGAATTTGACTTTGAGGTGAGGGATAGAAAAAGGACAAAAAATCAAGTTGTTGATCACTTCTCCCATTTATAAGATGAAGCTATGAGAGAGTTTGGGGATAAGACTTATATTGATGATACTTTCCCCGATGATCATGTATTCGCTGCCTCAGAAGAAATGATTCTACGGTTCTCAGATTTTGTGAGCAATCTGGATAAAAATATTGTTCAATCGGACTTGTCCTTTCGTCAAAGAAAACAATTCATGTAGGATGTGAAGAAGTGCTTTTGGGATTAACCATACTTATATAGGAGATGTGTCGATGGGCTTATTAGGCATTGTGTGTTTTAGAGGCATGCCATTCCTCACCCGTTGGTGGAAATCATAGTGTTATCTAAACTGCTCATAAGATATTACAATGTGGTTAGTACAGGCCAACTAATCATCAAGATGCTTATGAGTTTTCGAATGCATGTGCTAGATGCAAAAGAGATGGTGGCATTTCAAGAAAGCAAGAGCTCCCTCTAAACCCCATTCTTGTGATTGAGTTATTTGATGGTTGGGGAATTTACTTTATGGGTCCTTTTGTAAGTTCTCATGGAATGAAGTATATTTTAGTAGCGTTTGATTATGTATCTATGTGGGTGGAATCTATCGACCTCGCAAACAATAAAGTGAAGAGTGTCACTGCTTTCATGAAAAACAATATATTCTCTCGATTTGGTACCCCAAGGGCAAATATTAGTGATGGGGGATCCCACTTTTGCAACAAACTGTTCAACGGATCATTTGAGAAATATGGGGTTCGCCATAATGTGGCCACTCCTTACAATCCTCAAACTAGTGGGGAGATCATACAGATATTGTCAAAAATAGTGTACGATGGTAGAACGGATTGGTCAAATAGGCTTGATGATGCTCTTTGGGCCTACCGGACAGCGTATAAGACTCCAATATGTATGTCCCCATATGAAATTGTATATGGGAAAGCTTTTCATCTTCCAGTTGAATTAGAGCATAAAACCATGTGGGCTATGAAGAAGTTGAAAATGGATTGCAACAAAGCTGCAGAACAACGGTAACTGGGTTGAATGAACTCGATGAATTTCGACTGAAAGATTATAAAAGCTCAGCCCTCTACAATGAAAAGATGAAGAAGTACCATGACCTAAAAATTGAAAAAATGAGAATTTATGGTTGGGGATTTGGTGCTTTTATACAATTCTAGGATGCTCTTAACTACGGGAAAGCTCAAATCCAAATGGACTGGCCCTTACTTGATTACCCAACTATTCCCTCATGGAGCAGTTGAGTTGTAAACACTGGAGGATGTGCGGTTTAAGGTGAAGTGACAACGAATAAAAATCTATTTCGTGCATGTTGAATCAGTGAATAAAGTGATCGAGGCATACAATCTTGATGAAGTCTGAGTAATTAAGTGTCTTTAGTCGTGTCGCGATGTCAAATTAAGCGTTGGTTGATATGCAACCCAATACGTGGCACATTACCATGAAATTCTGCATAAAATCACTCCGCAACATTCACTGATGGATACATCAAAGGACCGTCACGCTTGCGATAGACCGTCACATGAATGCGTCGTGCAAGGTACGTTTTTCACTTATTTTGAAAAATAGGACATCCGCAACCGAACCCATGACGGATTGTCGCATACCGGATGGACCATCTTCGGGGACTAGTTGCATCATTAACCAGCATCCTGACCTGACCCAGCTGGGCAACATTAAAAGTTTTCAACCTTTTAAACTCCCCACCCCTATATTTAAACCATTTCTTTCACTCTTTCTCCCATTTCCTCCCTTTCCAACTTCGTGCCTTTCTCATGCTCTTCTCTATAAATTTATCCATATCACTTCCCAAATCTCCATATCCCAAAATCTCCTTTGTACTAGTTAGAGTCTGCTACTGTGTTTCTGCTCTTGATAGCTGAGTGCCTCACTTGCTCTTTTTTTTCCTCTTCTCAGGTATGTGTCTCTGATCTCTACCAATTTACACTCTATTTTTGTTTTTCAATTACTATTGGCCTATTTCTTTTTGGTGGGTCTTTGCTTTTTGATCAAACTTTGTCTGACCTAGGTTGAGAGTCCCTCGAATTGCCTTGTTAAAACTCAAGAAATTGGTGTTTTATCATTGCTAGTTTGCAAAGTATTTGGGATAGAAACATGTAGGTTTATATCAAGAATTCCGTTTGAGTCACAGGGGATGAATGTGGCATCTACTGTTCTGTAACTGAATGACAAAACGAGACCCCAACGAGGATCATCGTACCTATAACGGACCATCATATGTTCTTTCCCAACACCCCACTATTCGTTTTCTCTAAGTGTCTGCCAACGGAAATATGCGACCAACCGACATTCCCACGATGTTTCGTCCTACACAACCGTTATGGTTGTCAGAGGCCCTATTCCTAAGGATCTCCAACTTTTTCTGATTGTCCTCTGACGGACATATACGACGGACCATCGTACCAATGACGGTCTGTCCCGTACAACCGTTATGGTTGTCAGAGACCCTATTCCTAAGGGTATCCATTTTTTTTCTAAGTATCCACTAACGGACATCTACGACGGACCGTCGTACCCTCGACTGTATGTCCTTCACAACCGTCATGACGATCATAGACCCATCTCCTAAGGGTCTCCATACTTTTTTTATGTATCCTCTGACGGACAATACGACGGACCGTTGTACACACCATAGTCTGTCCTACACAACCGTCATGGTTGTAAGAGACCCTTGTCACAAGGGTCTCCATTTTTTTTCTAAGTGTCCACTAACGGACATCTATGATGGACCGTCGTACCCTCGACGGTCCTTACTGGAAAATCATCATGAAGGTCAGAGACCCATCTCCTAAGGGTCTCCATAGTCTTTCTATGTGCCCCACAATGGACATCGACGACTGACCATCCATTTCACGACGCTTCGTCTTGCTTATCCGCCATAACTGTCAGAGACTTTCCTTGTAAAGGTCTCTAAATAAACATTGTTGAACTAAGACATGACAGACCCCATGAGGGTCCGTCATACTCACGACGGGCCGTCATACTCACAACGGGCCGTCACCTTGTCCGTCGTGTTTCACTACTACAGAGATGTCATTAAAGCTTTGCTCTTATGTGTATTTTGTATCGTTTTTGCTTTTCTTGTTTGCTTCTTATAGTACTAATAATGATTTTTTAAAGGTTCTATCTCTCATGGCACTGAAACAAGATCTAGTTACGCACATGGGCGTTCAAAGTCTGTCACTCCATCTGCCCGGCCAGTTATAGGCTCTGATGATGATCATTATCCCGAGTACGTGCCCCCAGGCACTGCCACTCCAGCATGAGCTGCACGTGCAACCAGAGCTACGTCCAAAAATGTGGCGTTCGGCATAGTCAATACCTCCTAGTTTAATGAGGATCTCACACTGACCGGCAAATCTCCGGGTCAACTACAAAAAAAGAAGGGGCGTCAGGTTTCTTAGGAGTTTCGTGGTTGGAGGAAGCCTTTGGGTCCGCCAATGTATCTATACCCTCCACAGATGCACAGTCTCCCTCGTCTGATGATACTCACAGTCTTGATTCCTCTCCAGGCTCACCGACTAGAGTTCCAGCCCCGGGTGCCGACCAACCAACACGTGGTGTGTCGACGTGCAATACAAAGTGTATTCATATGCAAAGTTTCTAAATGATAAAGGCGTCATAATACAGACCCTTATACTAGAGAGGCGGGTACTTAGGGGAAGTCTCCCCACTATGACAGATATCCACACTCTCTTCACCAGACACCAGCTAGAGTGGACGGTTTAATCTTTGGACCGCTACAGTGAGTAGTTGGTCTGAGAGTCTTACGCCTCTTATGTGGCTACTCTCCGATCAAAGATCGATAGGTGGTCTGCCCCCGCAAAAGAGGCCCCACTTGAGCACGTCAGAATATGTCGCATAAAGGTCAACAACTCGCTTCCAACCATTCGTTTGTATCTGTACGGCGAGGATGTTTATACCACTAGGACCCCTCTTACTGCCGAGTTTGACTACAAGTAGCAAATTGTTAAAGAGGGCTGACTCTTGCGTGAGCTATCACTCAGAGAGACCACCAAGAAGTGGATGGAGCAACACTCATTTATTTATGCAGAGGTTGCCGACTGGGCAATGGATCCAAATGGAGTCATCAGGAAGGCTATCATGACCTTTAGGCCTAAGTTTCAATGGTTGATTGTTTGCAACTCCCTCTCCCCCATGGCTGCAGATAATATAGTTGGATGGGATCGCGCAGTTTTGATGGCAGAGATGATGGCCGGATTATAGGTTGACTTGGGTTGGCTTTTTAAGGCGGTCATGCACTACAGGGCTTTCAAGGTAACCACTACTTACCCTTTTCCGTGCTTGGTATTTACATTATGCAGGTCTGCAGGTGTACTCATCTGGCACATTGATAAACTCAAGACATCGCAGGGCAATGTTGATATCGGCCTCATCAGGGATGAGGCCAATGAGTTGGCTCCACGCAGAGTGCCCCGTCCAGAGGTGTCTCCACTTGGTGAGAATATGGTTGATTGTTTAGCGCATGCTCAAACCGCTACGTAGGCTACTTCAGCACCCACTAGCACTACGCCGCTTGAGTCTTTCCCGGGTTGTAGCACTTCCTAAAGATCCTTTCGTTCAGCCCCTTCCCCCTCTCTGGTCCCCCTTGCTAGGGTCCAGAAAGTAGAGGCTCAGATGGCCACACTTCTGCATCACATCCATCATTGGATGCACCGGTCTATTTTTGAGGCTGAGGAGCGCTTGGAGCATAAGATGGCACAACACACAGAGAGGAAGATCACGATGGTTCATCAGTGCTTAGACATTTATAAGTCGCGGGTGCTAGACCGGCCAGCCCCTTCAGGCTACGGTTGAGAGTTTGCGAGCAGATTTTATATGATCCTAGATGCTAGGGTGGCTGAGTCTGAGGCCCCTTTTGTAGAGCCTGTTGAAGACACGGTGTTGGATGCTCTATTTGCCACATCAGAGATTCCACCATCTCCTGCTGGAGAGCATTCCAAGAGGCACAGGGTTCAAGAGTAGGATGAGGCTAGGACAAGGATGAACGAGCGCCATGAGATGGGGGCTGCGAGGAGAGCCTCGATTGCTGATGAGGAGGCACATAAGATTAGGGCTGTAGAGTCAGCTATTGAGGCATCTAGCTCAAAAGATATGGAGAAAGTGGGAGGCACGACTGATAGTGTTGCTGCTGATAAAGACACTATTGAGGGTTACCAAACTACAAAGGTAATGTGTTCCAGGGAACTCGACCCACCAGCTTGCTAATCGCCGGCGTTTTGTGCCTCATTTTTTTTCACCTACCACTCTCGTATATCAATTTTTTATGCATTGGTTACAATTGCATATCTTTTTGTTGGGGGTGGGGTAAATGGAAAGTGAGTGCAAGGGTAAAGTCTGAGCAGCCCGATTCATGATCCTCTTTTGAGGTTTTCTTGCCTGTGTTCTTTTTTTCCCAAAAGACTGTTTACTTTTATAGTTGAAATGGCATGTTATATCTTTTTTACATAGTATAACTCTGAAGCATGATGGCTCAAACAAATATGATATCCCGATATGAAAATGACGCATGACTTGGCATAGTAATGGATAATTGTCTTGCTGTACACATGACATAGAGATACACTGCTACATGACCTTGAATCTAAGGCTCGAACTAGGTGTCTAATAATATGGGAATGCAATGAATGTCAAAAAAGTGTGAGGAAAATTAAAAGGATCCACCATTGAGATTGAGTTAGAACTGCCTGGTTAGTCTTGCTAAAAGTAAGCCAAAATGAACAATTAGGAAAAAGATCATAGGCCTTTATTCGAAATAGTCAATCTTGAGTACAATATATATATATATATATATATATATATATATATTTATATATATATATATAAGAGAAAACCAAATGAAGTTAATCCTGTGTTGATCCAAATGATTTGACCATAAAAATAGATCTTTCTTTTTAACCCCAACTTATCTTCTTTAGGAACGATGTGTTTGCTCTGGTCCCTCGTTGGACATGTGCACCTCAGTCTATGTCAAAAGCATACCTTGAGGGTGGCTAATGCAGAAAATAACCTTGTCGTGGCCCTGACCGAATCGTGGGTATTATGAACCTTGACTCATGGCAAAGTGGTGAGTTGAGGGTGGATGTTACAAGGAATACTCCGAAAAGTTGGGTTGAAAGAATGAATAGAAAGAAAAAACAAAAAAGAAGTGATTAAAAAAAAAGAGTGAAAAGTTACTTACATATAAGTATAAGAATGGGAAAACAGCAAGATAAAAAGAAAATTGAGAAATTGGGCGAAATAAAACAATAAAAAGGTGGTACGTTTAGACGATATGTAAAGGAGGGAAACAAGTACTAAAGTATACCTTAATATACCCTTCCTGACACTGAGCCTATGTTACAGCTAAAAAATTCCAATCGTGATCCTAAGAGTTGTATGGTGAACTTAAAGCATTGGAAATAAGGGCAAGCTTATGGGAATATGTATAAATGAGTTGTAAACTTGTTCTCAGAGTGAGTGTTGAAAAGTAATCCTTATACTCAAACTGAAATCACTGTGTGACAAATGAAGATATTGTTTTGAAGTGAGGACACTAGTTGCAATACATGAAATATTAGCACCTCAGTGAGAAATAGAAGAGGATAGGTGTCAGTGCGTGGTAAGTCTGTGTCATGGTTTAGTTCCACATAATTCAAGGCTAATAGTGATAACACGCATAAACATGATGAGAATGATCCTACACAACATATGATTGTCTGTCTAGTCTGTAACGGTCCTTAAGTGGCATCGTAGTGAGGAGAGAAGTTGCTGAAGAAAGATGGGGAAGTCTGAGCTAGTTTGGGATGACGGAAGTCCATGATGGACCGTCGTAGACACGACGCTCCGTCCTGCTGGTTCGTCGTAATGATAAAAGAGTATTCCCAGTACAACAATTCCAAGAAGTTAAAGTATTATGGAATGAGGACCCTCGACAAACCGTCGTGCTTTGATTGGTCCATCATACCTGTTCATTGAGGGTAATGAAGAAAGCAGTAGAAGAATTTGTACAGTAAGGGACAACGGAGGCCATGACGACCTGGTGTGATAAATACGGTCTGTCACAAGGTCCGTCAATTTAGAAACGTTTGGACAGATTTTGAGTAAGTACAATCCTTCTTTTATTAGGTTTATGTTTTTATTATAAATAGTTCGAAAAAACACTTTTTTGGGGTTAGAATGTTAGACTTTTTGAGTTAGACTGGTTGAGTTAGACTTTTTGATAATTTTTAGTTTTCTTGTTCAAGTACTGAAGAATTAATTTAAGTAATTCATACACATTTTTTGGAATTGATTGTAGGTGTTTCTCTTTATTAATCAACTGAATTTCTGGATTTTATTCTTTCACATTAAAGTAAGTGAATGAATTCTTATATCAAATATATGAATAGTGTGATTTTGCCCGTGAGTAACTAAACTCCATAACTAGGGTTGTGGGAACCATGGGTGAATAATGAGGTAAAATCTAACGAAAATAGCAATTATAGAATAGTGTCTTGCATGTATTGATAATTCTTTTGTTTAGATTTCTTTTTAAAGGATGTCCAACGTTAGAACTTGCCTTAATGCTACTTGCCGTACCAAGGATGTAGATAATAGGAAAGAATTATCAACATAGATTTACTGTACACTATCTAATAGGCTAGTGTTTGTTGGTACGAGGTAATAACTTAGTCAAATATCGAATACAATGCTTAATATGAGGTAAAGGTAAGGGTTAGTATAGAAACACACGTAGCTGAACCAAGGTGCGGAGTGAAATTTTCTAGATGCCGGACTAAGGATTTAGAGATAAATAACTTATCAATTTACATGCAAGATACTAGGAAAGAATTGTAATAGTTAGATTTATCAAGTTAGGAACTTGTGAGGAACACTTAACTCCTAGTTACTTTTATTTATTGATTAAGATTTGAGATTTGAATCTATTAGTTGTTTACTTTTATTTATTTAATTATTTTTATTATATTAGTTATAAAAACTCCCTTCTTTGTCTTTTTTTTCTAAGGAATTAATTGACTAAATAATAGTTATAATATAATAAAGTTATGTCTGAACTATTTTCCTCCTGAGATCCATCTCAACCTGATTAGGTGGGTTCTTTACTTCATAAGACCACTTTTTTTCTTATTTGAGAAGTAAGTTTGAGCGTATCAATATCCTTCTTGAGAAACATTGTGAACCCTTTAGTTTTAGTACACCTGTTGGGGAGTTTATTCTACCATAAAGAGTATATCGTGATTGTCCTGTTTCAACCAATCACAAGAGCACCATAGGTTATTTAGTCGAGTTAATCATGGCTTTTTTTTTGTGTACATTTAGGTATATACTTACTTCATGACTTTTATGCATCAATATATTGAAGAACTCATGTCGTCAAGTTTCTGATTCTTAATTAGTCAGTTATAGAGTGGAGTAGTAGTTGAGCTGTGACTACGGGTCATTTTATTTCATACCTTAGGGAAAGGAAGTTAGTTTACGAGGGGTGTATCAATCTCTAAGTCTAAGTTAAGGACTCATTTATTGAGGTACCTCTCATTAAATAAATTTTTATACAAATAGATTTCCAAATCTCTTTCACAATAATCTACCTATAGTCCCTCCTTAAAAAAAATAGTCGTCGATATAGAATTTAAGAAAATCATCCTATCTCTATTCTTCCTTATAGAATTGCAGCAGGACACCTGAAGGATTTGAAAGAACAATTGAAAGTTATGTTGATAAGGGTTTCATTCGACAGAGTGTCTCACCTTAGAGTTACCAACAATTAAATTAGGTTACCATTAAGAATAATATCCTCTTCCAAGGATTGATGATATTTTTGACCAACATTGGGGTGCTTCTTGCTTTTCTAAAATTGATCTCAGATCAGTATACCATCAGTTGAAAGTTATAAGATTTTGGTCATCTCTTTAGGGGTGACCAATGCGCCAACATTATTCATCGATCTTACGAATGGATTCTTAAAACCTTATTTAGATATGTTTGTTATCGTGTTTATTCAGTACATACTGGTTTATTCATGGAATTAAGTAGATTATGCTAGTCGCCTCAAAACAGTCCCTCATAATTTGATAGATAAGGAGTTATATGCCAAGATCTCAAAACGCGAGTTTTATGTTAAGTTTGTGGCATTCTTAGGCTACATAGTCTTCGGTGATTAAATAATTGATGATACTAATAGAAGCAGTTTAAAGTTTGTCCTAGACTCACGTCTCCAACTGATATTAGGACTTTCATGAATTGGGTTGGATACCATAAAAGGTTTGTGGCGAGGTTTTCCTCTATTTCTGTAACACCTTGAAAATTCAAGACACATTGTAAAGCCTAACATCAGTTTCATAATGTTTAAGCACTACTTTGTATGTCCATTTATTATTAATATAGGTCATTTAGGAGGTTTAAGAATAAAAAATGTCCAAAAACGTCCATGACGTTTGGGAAGTTCGTTCAAAGGGATGTTAGTGTGCCATAGACTATTATACTAAATTTTAGGAGTCAGAAATGTACGAAAATTGGTGGAAAGGTAGCTACTAGGTGTTTGACTTGTTTCACGGTTGAAACGTCCGTGTACGACTCCCCAAGGACAAATCAAGAGACTTTGAGGAGGACCCACTATAGTTTGAATTAACACTGCCTGGCAATGTGCATCGACGAGATAGAAGATGGCTCGTTTGTGGATAGATGGGGAGTCGATTCCACCGTCGTCCCACAGATTGGCTGTTGTAGAAGGTCCTTTTACCCGCACAACCTCTGAACTCATCGACGAAGTGTAGAGGTGAAGGCTACAGTCGGTGTGTGGATCAACGGACGTTGATGTCACCGTCGTCCCACACCTAGACAATCGGAGGAAGCCCTCGTCTGCATAGTCTCTGACTAAGATGATGGAGTGCAGGACAGAGGGGGGGCTGTCCTTTGACTCAAAAACAGCCAGTCATTTGGGTTTCGTCAATGAGGGTCGTGTTTTTTTGTATAATTTAAGTTGGTCATATTTCGTTAATCAAGTGGTTTAAGGGTTAGTTGGGGTTTAAAGGGAGACTTAATAAGTTTATTAAGTCCTACTATAAATACATTCAACCCTCATTAACCTAAAGATAACTCTCAAATAAACTCTCTTCCTTCTGTCTTATTTCTCTCAATACATCAACTCACCATTAAAAAATAGTAAGGAATTGGTTTTGGGGGCTGGAAAGGGACAAATTCACCATCAAATTATTGACACATTTTATGGTATGGGTTCGATTCACCTTTGAGACTCTTTCCTCAAAGGGTTCCTTAAAAATAGATTTCAAAACTTGAGTTTTCTTATGGGGTTCATTCAATTATGAAATTGAAGTTATAGATTGAGTTGTTAATGAATTCTCAGGGTTATATTGAGTATATTAACATGTAATTAAAGTTGGTTTAAGGTAATTGTTTATGGGTTAGTCTAAATTGAAGAATAAATCCTCCGTCCCTAACCCTAGGTAGTGATCTTGACCCATATTATATTGTGATCATTTAATTGAGTTTGTTGTTGAATTTTTTACGATCCTATAGTGTTATTAAGATTTAATTAGATGAATTATAGGATTATCATGCTAGTTCTTGAGATGTGATTTGGGTTATGAATTAAAATTTGAAATTAGACTATGTATCTTGTCTAAAGTTGTGATCTAAAGATGAATTGTGTTATAGAGATGCAATGGGCCTTGTTATTCTATTGATTATCCTTGTGTGATGATGTTACTCCCTAAGTTGGGTTGAGTTATAGGTTGATGGTAAGACCTTGATGATAGACTATGCAGAAGACTTGGTAAGTCTTAGAATCTCTATCGTTTCTTCCAATTGTGATTATTTGTTACTAAGTCATGATATTACAGTGGAGTATGCCTTGTACTAGGATAATAGGGTGTTAAGATGTTGAATTGAAATATCTTGACTATGTTGTGGGGTTCATTACGGTGTATGTGATCTAAAGATGGTGAAAAATCATCAATCTTCCTTAATATGCAATGAAATGCTAATTTGTTGACCTCACTTATATGAATTGTTATTAAAGGACATATTCTCATACAATTCTTATTTAGCTATTGATTATGATGATTATACAAGGGTTAGACATTAAAGGCTTGAAGACATTTCAAAAATGGATTGTAGCTTAGCACCGAGTTAACTAGATAGAGGAGTGTCCCTTCCCACATAGGGAAGGTAGAAGCACTATGTTACTCTTGAGATTGGAGACTATAATTTATTGCACATAAATAGGGTTCTAACTAAATCTCCTAGTTCTTGTACTATGTGGCCCACATGGGAATACTAGCTAATGGATCCATGTAGTTGTTATGCTTCATGTTTTGGTACTACCTTGGATAGTAGTCTTCCTTCTTTAGGTGTAGGGTTTTATGATACAAGATTCCACACTAGGTCATGTGATCTATGTCCCTTAGGGCAAGATGTTACAAAAAATGTAAAACGAATTAAAGGACTTGAACTCTATCCTTGATAAAATAAGGGGTCTAGCTTAGTCTAGGTAGGGGTATGAAACTCAAGCTAAACATTGCACTAGTTTACCTTGAAGTGAATCTTAGGATGAGGTTCTAATATATGTTTATGTTATGACAATATATGATGTATATATGATGGCCATTGCAAATTGTTGATACTATATGTTGATTAGTTCATTTATGAATATGACTTGGATTTTAATGAAAATATATGATGAAATGCAAGCCTAAATGACATGATATGTAAAGTTTTACATTGTTCATGTCTTGTTGTTTAGGATAGTTGATTGAGTATGATTATAGGGCTTTGCTTGGTCATTGCACTTGTTGACTTTATAAGGACTTGTGAGTAGTTGTCTTGCTTATAATGATATATTTAACTCTTATTCATTCTTGTGATATTATTCCTTGATGTTAGGGTTATAGTGAATCGTGGTTTCAAGTATGTTGGGATAAGTATTACTTGTATGATAGTAAGCAAGTTTTTTGAGTGATATGACTTAATTGACTTTGCATTAAGTCCTTAAAGGGGTAAAATTACCTTTTTTTGACTTAAAGAGTCCCTTTAAGCATGTTTTGCTTGTGTATGTGCATAAGATCTCATACATAGTACATGTGGAGTACTAACCCAATTTTCTTCCCTTTTCCAAAACATTTTAGGTTCTAGGCGTTGAAGAGTTTTGAAGGTGACATTGTTGTAGGCTTGGATTCTTACTTTCATCCAAGTAGGGATGGTCCTCAACTTTGAAGGGCAATGCCATCCTCTAGCTTTCGATTTTGTTATAAGCATATTTACTCTATCATTCCTTTCCTTTTTAACTGAATATTGTACTTTCGTATGACCTATACATGGTCTTGTTGAATTTATGTAAGGGCTACACCCATATTGTGATATTCGTTAGATGGTATGAGATGAGAGAATTGTTGATACTAATTATATATTATTATATCTGTATGTGCAACAAAAGTAGAAGGCTATGCAACCTTCCTATATCAAGGGTCTATGTATACTCGATATGAATATATATTATGTGTATGTAGAGGTCTATGTAAACCTCCAACTAGTGATAATAAATGTTTTGAATTTTCCCGCTTTTTTCAACCAATGAATGTAATGACATGAGACTAAGAGTCTAGTCTTAGACCTTCAAAAAGAATGACGACGCCGATTACTTCTAGAGGGTTAGGCAGGATGTTACACTCTACCACGTCTATGTTTGTTTGTATTCATAATTGTGAAGTCGTCCATACTTATGAGTAGGAACCTATATGATACTAAGGAACTGCTCTCTTTTTTGGAAATCTTATATCGTGCCAATAGAGTACACTCATGGTTCTCTTATGCATATAATACTAATGTTTTGCTTATAGGAAGCATGAACACTCAAAGTAATGTGGTCAATGACTTGAGGATGAAGTTGCTAATGCAGGAGCTCCTACCCATTATGAACATGTTCCTCCACTTGAAAAAGATGCAAATCTGGAGCTAACCCCGACCAACCCTCCACCTATGACTGAGGCTGAGATGAGGGCTATTATTTTTCAAATGGACATGTCCATGACTACTCAATCACAATCAGCGACGGTTCAAGCCCAAGCTATAATGTCCCAAGAAAAGCAGGATATTGCTCCCCGTTCACATCAAAAAGTCACTACTATGACTTCCCGTCTAAGACACTTCTCTGGAATTAACACTCCTAGTTTCGATGGGTCTAAAGATGATAAAGACCCACAAGAATTCATTGATGAGGTCTATAACATACTATATGCTATGGGAGTTTCCTCAAGTGAGAAGGCCGAGATTTCCACATACCAACTCAAGGATGTGGCTCAAACATGGTATGCGTAATGAAGGGATATTAGGTTGTTAGGGGTGGTCCGGTTACATGGGAGATCTTGAAGGCGACTTTTGTATATCGGTTTTTCCTAGGAATACGATGAATTCATGATGTTTAGATATAATCGGTAGTGTTGGAATAAACAAAGAAACATAGGTTCATCAGTTAGGCACTACTACAAAAAGGTTGGGGAAGAAAAGAGATCTGGCATCCCTTGAGCTCAAAGAGGCGCGGGCGCCAACCCTCAAAGTTTTGAGGTTTTTTTGTGGCACTTTGGATGGCCCGACGCGCCAGAGGCTACAACTAAGAGGAATTATGTGGTGCTCTAGCAGCTTCATCTCTAGTTCCTGCCTTGAAAATCATATACATTTTTCTTCATTTTAATCTATAGAAACTCTAAACCTCCATTGTTCATTCCCAAAAAATATATGATAAATAGTACTCTCAATACCCAATAGATTTAACTTGAAAACCAATCAAGAAACACGAATCAAAATCAACACTAGGCATTAAACAACTCAACGAACAAGAATTTGGCAATGTTCTTCGAAACTTCACATATCAACATGTAAACAACTCACCTATCACAAAACTAGAACAATTTTAGTGCGTGGGTGAGCAGAACTAACACAAAAATTTCTACCATACCATTATAGGGATCACCCCCACCAATTCCATTTTCAAAGCTTGACTTTATTGGAAAATCCTTCAATTCTCTCTACCTTCCTCTTGTTTTTTCTCTTCTCCAAGCCCTAAGTATAATAGTTATTTTTTGAAACTGAACTCAATTTAGTTTTTACCCTAGTAAATCCCTTTAAAATGAATCACTTAAATTAGGTAAGGGAAATACTATTTTGCCATTCCCAAATCCGGATTGAACATTCCCTATTCTAACAACCCAACTTCAAGAAGGAATACTCACTTATATGATGTCAAAATCGCACAAAATTGGAGGCTTGGAAAGATTATTCTAAGGAATTTACTGTTGGGTTTTAGCAAGTGTGAATGGGAAAAGAAAAGAGAGAATATGAAAAGTAAGGGAACTACTTTGGCTTTGGATTTGGAAAATGATGTGATTGATTGATAAATTTTTTGGACAAAATTTATTTAATCAATTTTCGTTAAATCAAATAAATCCTGTTAATATTATCTCTTATAAATTTACGGATAACGGTAACATTTCGAAAAGTTGTTACTTTTCCGAAAAGTCGTTACTTTCAAAAAAGTAGTTATTTTCCTAACAGACACATTTTTTCGAAAAGTTGTTATTTTTTCCAAAAGACACAACTTTCTGGATAAAATGGGTCTGAACAGATTTCACTGAACAGACATGTTCCTTGCTGAAAATGGCTATAAAAGGAAGTCAATTTTTTATTTTTCAAACACTGAAAATTTTTCTTTCTCTGCATTTATTTTTTCTCTCAAAATAAAAAACAAAGTGTCGATCGACTGAGTCTTTGTGACTTGTTGTTGTTCTTCAGTTCGTAGAAGTTAAAGAAGTTTGAGGTACCGCTATTTGTTTAACAGGTTTAATCCATTTTATCTTGGGAGAAATTAATCCATAACCTTGGGTACAGTGAGGGGATTAAATTTCTTAAGGACACACAGTAGTTTCTGTGGACTCGGATTAATTCTTGTATTTTAAATTTTTTCTGCTTCATCTTTTTTCTATTTCTGTTCATTAACTTCATAAATACAAGTTACTGTAAGAAAATAACAATCTTAAGAAATTTAACAGTTTCTGTATTTGAGGTTTCTGGAGATTAAAACCTTTATGGTTTTCTACTCTGCTTGAATTTTTAAAAATTCATTCGATTAACGATTAAAAGAACATAAAAACTTTATCGTTAAATCAGAAACAGTTTGTGTAAATATTTGTTCTTTACTGTTAGTATTTTAAATACTTAATTTATCTGCCATTTGTGACAGAAAAAAATGACTAATTCAGGTAAAACAAATGCTGGAACGGTAAGTGCTGCAACAACAACGGTTGCACATAATCGTTCAAATGCTGCCTTAGCACCGGCTGAGAAACCTGCAAAATTTTCTAGAGTCGACTTTAAGAGATGGCAGCAAAAGAAGTTCTTCTATCTCACTACGTTGAGTCTGCAGAAGTTCATCAATTAGAATGTTCCTGTTATGTCTGATGAAACTCCGACTGATGAACGATTCTTGGTAACAGAAGCATGGACACACTCAGATTTTTTATGTAAAAATTATATTTTGAGTGGTCTGCAAGATGATTTGTACAATGTGTACAGCAATGCCTAAACCTCAAAAGAACTCTGGGATGCTTTAGAAATGAAGTACAAAACAGAAGATGCCGGAATGAAGAAATTCATTGTGGCAAAATTTCTGGACTATAAGATGATAGACAGTAAGACTGTCGTCAACCAAGTTCAAGAATTGCAGGTCATAATCCATTATCTCCTTGCAGAAGGTATAAATTTATTTAATGCCTATGTTAGAAATATTAAGTTTTCCCTTAATACTCAAATAACCTTTAATGTAGGATTGATTGTGAATGATGCTTTTCAAGTGGCTGCAATTATTGAAAAGTTACCTCAATTGTGGAAGGACTTTAAAAACTACTTGAAACACAAACGCAAGGAGATGACTGTTGAAGATCTCATAGTAAGGTTGAGAATCGAAGAGGATAATAAGGCTGCAGAAAAGAGGTCACGTGGTAATTCAGCAATGTCTGGAGTAAATTTTGTTGAAGAAGATTCCATAAAATTAAAAAAAGAAAGAAAGCATCTGGTCCAAAAAGCAATCCTCCTAAGAAGAAATTCCATGGAAACTGCTTTAATTGTGGTAAACATGGTCATAGGGCTAATGAATGCCGGGGTCCTAAGAAGGACAAGAAAAAGAAAGATCAAGCAAACTTGGCTGAATCCAAAGGAGAAATGGACGATCTCTGTGCAATGCTTTCAGAATGTAACTTGGTTGGAAATCCAAGAGAATGGTGGATAGATTCTGGTACCTCATGCCATATTTGTGCCAACAAAGAATTATTTTCATCATATACTCCAACACTTACAGATGAACAGTTGTTTATGGCAAACTCCGTTGTTGCAAAGGTGGAAGGAACTGGCAAAGTCCTATTAAAGATGACATCAGGCAAGGTGGTGACATTGAATAGGGTCTCATATGTTCCAGAATTGAGAAAGAATTTAGTTTCAATTCCAGTTCTGACCAAGAATGGATTTAAATGTGTATTTTTTTGATAAAGTAGTAGTAAGATAAAATGATATGTATGTAGGAAAAGGCTACCTTAGTGATGACCTTTTCAAACTCAATGTAATTGCAGTTGATATGAATAGAGATTTTGCTTCTTCCTACTTGCTTGAGTCTAAATGTTTATGGCATGAACGTTTGGGACACGTTAATAACAAAACCTTGCAAAAACTGATTAACTTAAATATTTTGCCAAAATTTGAGTGCAATAAATCAAAATGTCAAATTTGTGTTGAATCTAAGTATGCTAAGCATTCTTATAAATCTGTTGAAAGGAATTCAAATCCTTTCGAATTGATTCACACTGATATTTGTGACATGAAGTCAACACCATCACGCGGTGGGAAAAAGTATTTCATAACTTTTATTGACGATTGCACTAGATATTGTTATGTCTATTTGCTAAATAGTAAGGATGAAGCAATAGATGCATTTAGGCAATATAAAACTGAAGTTGAAAATTAGTTAGATAACAACATCTAAATGACCAGAAGTGATAGAGGTGGAGAATATGAATCTCCATTTGCAGAAATATGTTTAGAAAATGGAATAATTCATCAAACTGCTGCTCCATACACTCCTCAGTCTAATGAAATTGCAGAAAGAAAAAATCAAACTTTAAAAGAAATGATGAATGCATTACATATAAGTTCAGGTTTACCACAGAACTTGTGGGGGGAAGCTATCCTTACAGCAAATCAGATACTTAACAGAGTGCCTCACTCAAAGACAAATGTAATTCCATATGAGAAATGGAAAGGTAGAAAACCCAATTTGAAATATTTCAAAGTGTGGGGGTGTCTAGTCAAAGTTCAATTAAATAAATCCTGTTAATACTATCCCATATAAATTTGCGGGTAACGGTAACATTTCAAAAAGTTGTTACTTTTCCGAAAAGTCGTTACTTTCCAAAAAGTAGTTATTTTCCTAAAAGACACATTTTTTGAAAAGTTGTTATTTTTTCCAAAAGACACAAATTTCTGGATAAAATGGGTCTGAAAAGATTTCACTGAACAGACATGTTCCTTGCAGAAAATGGCTATAAAAGGAAGTCAATTTTTGATTTTTCAAACACTGAAAATTTTTCTTTCTCTGCATTTATTTTTTCTCTCAAAATAAAAAACAAAGTGTCGATCGACTGAGTCTGTGTCACTTGTTGCTGTTCTTCAGTTCGTTGAAGTTAAAGAAGTTTGAGGTACCGCTATTTCTTTAATAGGTTTAATCCGTTTTATCTTGGGAGAAATTAATCCATAACCTTGGGTACAGTGAGGGGATTAAATTTCTTAAGGACACACAGTAGTTTCTGTGGACTCGGATTAATTTTTGTATTTTAAATTTTTTCTGCTTCATCTTATTTCTGTTTCTGTTCATTAACTTCATAAATACAAGTTAGTGTAAGAAAATAACATTTACAACCATATCTCAAGCCACTCCTAACTCATCTTGATCTATGAACTATGGTCGTTTGCAAATGACCAGAATTACCTTTCCTAACTTAGACATAATTCCAAAATTTTCTTATTCTTTTGAAAAATAAATATTTCAAGATTTTAAACTCTTTTCTAGTCATTTGTAGTTGCGAGATGTTACGTTATAGAAGAGAGATGTGATAATTCTTTTGTTAAAGAAAAGAAGATAGATTTGTCCAAGTCCTTATGAATAGGCTTCAGTAGAAGTAGAAATTTTAAATGGACTGATGGAAAAGGTACATGTAATAAGAGAGTTTGATCTAGACAAGATACAGATTGTATTGTGTCTCAGCATAGTGTATATGTTGAAGATTTTGGGCCAAACTCTTCTTTTCAATATATTCAAGCTAGACTTTTTCATTGAGACGTCTTGTTGTGTTCCACTAATGTGACTTGCATTTGTTCACAACAAATAACTTTTTACTGGTGGCTTCACGTTATGGTATTGTTTCCTTTGTATATATTTCTAATCAGGAAAGAACTTCTTCATTAACTTTCATTAAAATATTGATAGGTAAATTTCATAATAATTTGTAACTAAATAAGACTAGAAATGGTTTTTGTTGTTAAGATAAAAAATTAATCGATGTCTAATTTAAAATTTTTATGTGTTATTTTGTGAACAAGACATTAGAAGAGATTGAAGTTGCTGCAATAAAAGGTTTCCACTTAACCAAATTAATTTTTGAAGAACCTTTATGAGCATCAGCACTATGATGAAACACAATGTAATATAGATCATGTCAAACTCGTTTTCTTTTTTTCCACCAGTCCCTTCGCTAGCTCTATTTTATTCATGTTTTTTCTACAGACTTGGAGACCTTGCTTTCTTTTATTTTTTACAGTGTTATATATCACAGCTCTCTTCTATAATATATCAGGAAAGGCTGTCTTAGAATTCTAGCATTTACTCCATTTCCTTTTAAGGGAGTCTTTAGTGTCACATCCAAACAATAACTTTTTCAATTTTGGTCAAGTCAAATCGTTCAATAAATCAATCTTTGTTGCTTCTATTTATGTATATCATTAACCTTTTCTTATCCACAGTTTGATAAAACGGTTCTCCCAATTAGATTTTCATCGCAACTGACATCATCTCTCAAACACATTTTAACTGTAGAACTATCCAAATCCATCTCGCTTAAGTTCCACATCATGGAATTTTTTGAACATATAAAACATTTAACACAAACTTAAGATAAATCCAAGGAGTTTATCAAATGTAAAATATTATATCTTAAGATATACCCCAATTAGGATGTTTCTCAAATGATATTACCTTCTAATTTTCTTACATATTTGCTTTTCTAAATTTGAGCTACTTGGCAGGACAAAAAAGTGATGGTCATTTCTATTAATTGGAGAATTAGTAGTTGTTGACATATGTATTATTAAAAATATATTAATATATAATATTTATTATTGAATAAATAATTATTTAGCTTTAATAGATCATATATTTGTCTATGGTGTCTGTTTACTTATATAGTAGATGATTTAGTGTAATGCCTCAAAAAACAAACTAGGTTTAACTAGAGCGTAACATAAGTTTCATGATTTTTCAAAGTTCTAAAATGGATATAATAGTTTTTATAGGCTGTATATAAAGTTATGTGAAGTTTGGAGCTCAAATGTCCAGGAACGTCCATGACATTTGAATGTTTCTCCTTTAAATGTGCTTTTGATTCCAAGTGTGTATTGGAATGTTTTATGTGTTGTTTTGAGTTCAAATTATGATTAGAGGTTTCATAAATGTATACTAGAGTATTTTAGGTTGAAACATCCGTGAAAAAATCCCCGAGAACCGACCATAGTGTCTTTGATGAGGACCTAAGACTTCGGCGAGCAAGCTGCCCAGCTAGCCACATCTTTGTTCATGGATCAAGAAGGTCAACTTTGGGGACTTGGGCTGTACAAGAGACCAAAATTAATCCACGTTGCAGACACAATGCACACTCTACTGCCTTTGAATTTATTATTTGAAATATTATTGGAGCAGCTCTATATTGTGGACTTGTTTCCGGACGGTAATTACGGATATTTAAGTTGAGTTTGAATTGGTTAAAGTGTCCTCTAAGTTCAGGGGTATTTTTTGTATTTTAGGGATTAGTTATTGTCAATTATCATACATTTTAAACCCGAATTCACATATCTTCTCTTAAAAAATCTCCACTAATGAAGCTTTGAAGCTCCAAGGAAAAAGACAATTTTGTTTAATTTTTTCTCCATAAATCTTGTGGAATTTTAATAACATTTAAGTTAGGCTGTCCTTAGTTGATGAATTTGTATTGTATTACTTTGGATTCATTGTATACTTATGTTATTGGATTAAATTGGTGATCATGCTATGGGTAAGAGCCTTGGTATATTGTGACAATTTATTTGGCTATGGATTGAAGTTGTAAGTTTGGATTGGTTGTATGTTGAACGAACTCTTTCTATATTTTGTAGTATAGGTCTTGAATTATAATGATGATTTGTATGGTCCACTTGTAGTTTAAATGCTTATGTGCTACACTTGTGAATTATAAAGCCTCGTCGATATTACTCTATAATTTATGATAATATCATATGATAACCTTATTAAGTGAGCAGTATAACGGTCTTCATGAGTTATGTGCATATGTTAAGTCAAAGCATGAGTTCTTTTAAAGGATGATTTATGATCATGATATTTTAGATTCTGGCATAATATGTATATGTTGGTTGTTTAGGTGTGACAGCTCTTAGTCGATAATATGAACCTTATGATGAGTCAAGTTAATAATTCTATACAAGTGTGTAGGATGACTTTCAAGTATGTCTAGTTCTTCATATGTGCTTTTTGAATGAGATAATATATGTGATAATGAAAAGTGAAGTGTGTCTAGGTAGACCTATGTCCCTTACTTGATACATGAATGAATATGAATTCTTCACATAGTAGGTTCAGAAACCCTCGGTTATGAATTTGTATGTACGAAATAAATATTTCTTTAATATAAAAAAGAAGGTTATTTCTGTGAAACCTTTTATTAAGAAGGTTATAATATATTTGAAGTTTAAAGTTGTAATGGTATCCTTCTTATGTGAATGATGAACTTAGGGATGGTTCGCTGGAAAGGCATAAAATCACACTTAGGGAAGTAATTGAGCTATACTATAGTAAGGAAACCCTAGGGGGCCACTTTTGTAGGGTGTAATGTGATTCTTATGAACTAGATATGGAACCTTTTCATATACTCCTTTATTGAATTATTTTATTAGAAAAGAAACTAGCGCCGAATGAGTATAGTTTGGTGAGTAGCGCTAGTTAGAGCTGAGGCTGGAATTCAAACAAACCCTTCATATTCTTTAAACATGTACTTAAATGGGATGTGTCTTAGTTATACAAATGGCAAGTTGAACACACTCTATTGTACTAGGTTTGTGACTCAAGATTACTTTATTAACTAACAATGTCTATGTTGTTTATTGCCTAATCTGATCATGTGGGATACATGCTACTGTCGGATAAAACCTATGATGTCTAGGTAGTTGAATGGAACATATCTAGACATTGCACGACTAGGCTTTGAAGATATTAGTCTGTAAGTGCCCTAGGTCTTCTTTAAGACAATTATATGAATGTCCATAAGTTTTGAATGTTTTCTAAATAACATATGTAAAGGAAGGTTCATCGAAAAAGGTATATATCTATAGTAGTTTTCAGGATATTCTAGGTGGGCTTGGAGAGGGTGTACGAATGTTCTCTTCTTGTCTTACATAGAACAATCTTAGAGTAATTCTAGGTAGGGTGTTTGATGAATAAAATAGGAATAATATTATCTTAGGTAGTGAAAATGATACTTTTGGTTTGTGTGAAGAGACTGTATGGGCGGTCGCTTCATAACTCATCAAATTGAACCTTAGAATCACCTTTGATAGTAGGGTATCATGTTATATTTTTTAATGTATTCTTGATGTTCTCTTGTGATATGTGGCTTTTATGATTCGTATGATTTTATGCATTATTTCATACCTACTACATGTGTTTGTTCTAATTCCATACTTTGTATCTATCTCTAATGGTGTTGCTAGAATGTGCGAGGTACTTTGAAGCAAACATGGAATATAGTAACCGTTCAAGCAAAGTTGAAGTATGTTCTAAGTCATAGACTATTTAATTCTATATTCCGGATTGTTTGACTGTGTCCCAAGTATTCTTTAGTCTAAGATAGGCATATGTTGATACTTAGTATTTTACTATTGTATATTATATGAAAGATGTTTTAAAATATTTAGTGCGAAAAGTTTTAATTTGTTACTAGTTTTCATACATATATGCAATGAATTATGTCTAAGGGCTTGTACAAGACGTTCAAGAGGTCAAGTACGCCGTGTATCGACTTAGGAGTGCAATAACATATAAGGGTTACTTTGGGTCGTTACAAACTTTTTATCATAGTATTGGTCTTCAACGTTTTCTTAGGAAACAAAATATCTCATCAAAACCGCGTCTAGTAGAGTCGTGTTCATTTGCAAGACTCGCGACACATGTATGGGCGAGATGCTATTAGACGATAGAATTTCCCTTCATTATCTACTCTTGTGTGGTGCCATAGAGTAAAATATTATTAGTATCCTTCAAAATGCTTTTCTTTGTGTTTATAAGAGGATGACTACTAGTAGGATATCCGCTATTAGAATTTAAAAGGGAATGGTGAATGAGGAAACTCCTCTTATAGTTGAGGAAGTTGAGCAAGTTCTTCAAGGTGATGAAGGTGCTCAAGGTGTTCAACTCTGTAATGGAAGTTAATGTAATGCCTTTCCTTTGGTTTCCCTGGAAAATGACTAATGGAGAGATTATATAGGCTCTACATGCTTTAGTACGAGCTGTGACTACTCATGTGAATAGAGATGTTGAACCTTGAGTTAATTCTATTGAGAGTAATATGACATCTAGGTTGAGAAATTTTTTAATGATGAATCCTCCTATCTTACTTGTCTCTATGGTGGGAGAGAATCCACAAGAGTTTTTAGATGAATTGTACAAGGTGTTTAGTTACATGGGGGTTTCTTCTACGGAGAAGACGGATTAAGCTTCGACCCAATTGAGGGAAATTTCTCCAGTATGGTACACTCACTGGAAAGATAATAGGCAGGTTGAGTCGGGTCATATAGAGTGAGAGAAGTTTAATGAGGCTTTTTTAGGAAAGTACTTTCCTAATGAGAGAAGGGATGTAAAGGTTGAAGAATTCATTAATTCAAGCAAGGCAATATGAGTTTTTAGGAGTACTCCTTGAAGTTCACTATGTTTTATAGGTATGCTCCATCATTGGTGTCTAACACTAGGGATGATATCAGTAGGTTTGTGACCGGTGTTTCCTACCTTGTGAATGAAGAGTGTCATACGGCCATGCTCCGAAATGACCTGAACTTTTCTAGGCTAATGGTGTATGCCCAATATATTGAGGAATCCAAACTTAGTAGCATCTCAAGGAATTTTAATAGGAGTTGATCCAATGAGCAAAACAAATCTAGGTTAAGGAAGAGGGCTCCAAACCATAATGGACCTAGTTCTCCTAATGTCAAGGGTGAAGATGGTAGTAATTTCTAAGGTGTTAAGCCTACTTGTGTTACTTGTGGGAAGAAGCACTTTGGGATAAGTGTCTAGTTGGTACAGGAAATTGCTTTGGTTGTGGTAAGGATGGACATAAGGTGAGGGATTTCCCTAATGTTGCATCTAGAGGTGGAGAAGCTAACCAAGATCCTCCTAGTGCTCCAGAAAGTGGTGTTTCAAAGATGAATCTTTTCTATACACTCCGGGCTACAGGATCAGATCCAGATGATTATTATGATGTTCCTAAATTTTTGTATTTCTCTTTTTAAGTTGTATGAGTTCATTCTAAGTGGGGCAGTATGGTGTTGAGTAGGGTATTATTGTTTTCTCTTATGTTCTATTCAACTCAAGCATGAGAGTTAGAAAGTCATATTATGTTGCAGGGTGTGGAGTCTTGTTGGAATTGAATTTTGATTAATTCCTATCTTTGTGCATGTTATGAAACTATAATTATGTTTTCAATTGAGATCATATGGTTTTATCTATCACAATATCATACTTTTATAAATAATTGCCTTAAAGTTGCATTTTTTTAAAAATTGAGTCTAAAAGTTGCATTATTTTAAAAAAATTTCTATCATATTTATAGTGTGTATATAATTGATGTATATAAGCTTGATAATGAATGTAAGAGGATTTCTTGTTATTTGAAATGAAGAATGTGAGTCTTATTGACTATTGAGTCGTCCAGTTTTTACTATCCTCTTGTTGTGTTTTGAGTCTCTTAAAGTATGTGAAAAAGGTATTCTTCCTAATTTTGTAATATTTATGGTGATGTATGGTGAAGTGTTGATAGTCTTGAGTTTCTTATAACATGAAAGTTGCTAAAGATTAGAAAATGTCATTTAAAATAGAGCCTAACATGTTTTAATGATGTTTTAAAGTCATATTATTATTAACATTATTTCTGTGCAGTATATAAATTTTCTGAAGTTTGGAGATCAAAACGTCCAAGAACGTCCATGACGTTCGAAAGTTTTGCCTTTACACGTGCTTGTGAGTCCTAGTGTGTCTTCGCATGTTATAGTAGTTTTTTTTAAGTTCAAATTGATGTGACATGTTTCTAACATGTATAAAAGTGTATTTGTGGTGGAAATGTCTGCGCAATCTCCCCACGACCACACCAAAGGGTCCTTAAAGAGGACCCAAGCCTTGGGCTAGAAAGCTTCCCAAAGCAGCCACGTTTTTTGTCATGGATCAAGTAGGTCTGCGTCGCGGACATGGGGTGTTCAAGAGACAAAAGTTTCTCAACTTTTCTGACAAAACACGGACTCAAGTGTCTCGGAATTTATTTTTGAAAATAGGAGGGAGCAACTCCGCGTAGTAGACTGGTCCCAATGTTAATTTATGATATTTAAGTTGAGTTTGACTTAGTTAAAGAGACATATAAGTTAAGGGGTCTTTTAAGTATTTTAGGGATTATTTAGTGGTTTTTATTACACCTTCATAAACCCTCATTAACCCTTCAAATCAAAAGCCTCAAATAAAAAACAAAACCTCTCCATGTCTTCTCTCCAAAAACCTACATTGGTAAAGCGTTGATGCTACAAGGAAGAAGACAATTTTTTTTCAATTTTTTCTCAATCAATGTCGTGTGCTTTTCATCACAATTAAGGTATCATTTTTCCTAATTTTATTCTCTTCCATTGACGGAGTCAATTTCAATAATTTCAAAAATGATCAAAAAGATGAATTCTCTTATTTGGTGATCTAGCCATGGATTCTTCCATGAAATGTTTTTAATCAATCAATTATGACTGAATTCATTTTAATTTTATGATTTTGGATAAAAAAAACTCCATGAACCTATACAAATCATAATTTCCTTATTTTGACTATAATATGGGTGATTTGATCATGTCTCAATTGTATTGATTTCTTATGTTGATTGTATTGGGCTCTTAAATTATGAAAAAATTATGTTACAGTCATGTGTAGGCTGTCCTTAATTGATGAATTTGTATTTTATTAAATTTTATTCATTGTATATAGAGATTATAGGATTGAACATGTGATCATGACAATGCGTAAAAGCCTTGGTGTATTGAGTTAATTTATTTCGATATGGATTGAAGATGTTAGATTGGATTGGTCGTATGTTAAAATGAATTTCTCTATATTATGTACTATAGGTCTTGAATTATGACGATAATTGTTATGGTCAACTTATGGTGACGATGCTTATGTGCTATACTTGTGAATTAGGTGGCCTCGTTGACATTACTTTATGAATTATGATATTTTCATTTGTTAACATGAATATGTGAGTAGTGTGAAGGTCTTGATGACTTATTTGTATATGTGAAGTCAAATCACAAGTTCTTTTAAAGTATCTTATGTGATCATGATAGGCAAGATTGTGGCCTTGTATGTATATATTGGATGTTGAGGTATGAATCCTCTTAGTTGACTATATGAACATTATGATGAGTCTGTTGATGGTCCTATCGAAGTGGGTAGGATTACTTGCAAGTATATCTAGTTGTTCCTATGTGATTCTTGAATGATATACTATATCTGATAATGTAATGTGAACAGTGTTTTGTCTAAGTAGATATATGTCCCTTACTTGATACATGAATTAAAATGAATCCTTGACTTAGAAGGTTAGAAAACCCTTGGTCATGAATGTGTATGTACAGAATGAGTGTGATCTTGATATAGCAGAAAAGGTCATTATGTGGAACCTTTGAGAATGAAGGTTATGATATCCTTGGATTTGAAAGTCATAATGCTATCCTACTTGAGTTAATGATGGACTTAGGGTTTTTTGGCTGAAACCACATGAAATTATCTTAGGGAATTCAATGAGCTTTCTTCCTATCAATCATTGTAAGGAAACCCTAGGGTAACACTTTGGTAAGGTGTAATGTAATTGTTTTATGAACTAGAGATGGAACCTCTTCATATACTCCTTTATTGAAATATTCTATGAGAACGTAGGCTAGCACCAAGTGAGTAAGGTTTGGGCAGTAGCTCTAGTTAAAGGTAAGGCTAGAGTACCAAGAAATCCTTCATATTCCTTAACCATGTGCCTTCATGGGATGTGTCTTAGTTAATACATAGGCAAGTAGAACACCCTCAATCGAAGTTGGTTTATGAGACTGGAATCGATGATTAGCTAGCACGTTCTATTTCGTTTACTACCTATTCTCATCATGTGGGATGCATACTAGTATCAGATAAGTACTATGAAGTTTAGGTAGTAGAATGGGACACTATCTCGAGATTTCACAACTTGGCTTTCAAAACATTAGTGTGTGAGTGACCTTAGTCTTATTCAAGACCATTATGTGAATTTCCTTAATTGTTGGATGTCTTCTAAATAACTTAATGAATTAGATTACTTAAGTAAAGGTGTGTTAATTGAAAAAGTATCTATCTAAGGTAGATTAAATGATTGTCATGGTAGGCTTTGAAAGGGTGTATAGGAGCTCTCTTTTTGTCTTACTTAGGTGAGTATTAGAGTAATTCTTGGTAGGGTATTTTATTAATGAAATAGGAATAATATTGTCATGGGTAATCTAGAGGATCTTTATGGTGTGTGTGAAGGAATTGTATGGGCTGTTTGTTCATAACTCACCCAAGTGAACCTCGGAATCACCTTTGGTAGGAGGGTCATATCTGATATGTTTTGATGTGTTCTAGATTTTCCCTTGTCATATGTCGCTTACATGTGAAGTTAGTGTGGTTTGTGGTTCTTATATATTAGGATATGAAGTTTTGCCCACAAAGAGCATATTTTATACAAATGTCTGTTTCTCATGATTTTATGCATTATGTCATACCTAGTACTTGTGTTTGTACTAATTCAATACTTTTTGTCTTACTCTTAATGTGTTTCTAGCAGGTGAGAGGTCATTCAAAGCATGGAAACTAGTAACCGTTCAAGCGAAGTTGAAGTATGTCCTCACTAGACTCGAGGGCATAACTATCTTTGGAATTCTTTTTTTTCAAGTATCGTAATTAACTAAGTATTTCTAAACTTCCTATTGTATGGGCCGTGTCCCAAGTATTCGTGATTCTAAGATTGGCATATTTTGAAAGTTAATATTTTGCTATGGTTTTATATGAAAGATTCTTTAAGATATTTACCTTGCAAAGTTTTAATTCCGCACTACTTTTCATACATATATTAATTATGTCTATGGACTTGTACAAGACCTTCGTGAGGTCAATTACGGAGTGTATCGACTTAAGAGTGCAATAAGTTGTAGGGGGTACTTTGGGTCATTACATTTAGTGTATAGAGTTTATGCTTGTACATAGAGGATTTAATCTTGTCTTATAAGTATGAAGTTCTATGTTTGCAATATAGGATTGGAATTTCATACATGCAACCGGTACGATTGTAGCACAAGATTATATATAATATCTAGACTATGGGAAAGGTATTGTTCCTACTTTATATGCAACTCCATTTTGTATGTATTGAACAGGACCAAGTAGAGATAGTTGTTTTAGGCTGACTTACAAAAACATTTTCTCTAAACTATTAAATGTACAGCTATTCTTAATCCCTGTGTAACTATTATTATATGTATATACAATATTTATCATTTTTATATATTAAAATATGAGAATCTGAGATGGGTCAATATGCTTGGTAGGTTGGATAATAATAATAATAGATATTAATGAAATAATAAATTTGTTGATATAGTCCATGTGTAGTTATAATTGATAGTTGATATGCTTTTTTAGAAACTTTTATGTTTAATTGTTTCAAAACTTGCTAGTGGATTATGAATCCGATACGTGAAATAAGTAAGTAGTAATGTAATGGAAATAAATTTTTGAACTAAATTCATCAATAATTTAATTTATTTATTAATAAATGTAATCTATATCACTAAAGTTACTCACCATGGAATTTTCTATACATACAGAACATGTCACATTTAGTTAAGGGAAATCCAAATATTTTATCAAGTTCAAAATAAGATAGCTTATGATATAGCCCCATAAAGATGGTTCTCAAGCGATCACCTCTTCTCATTTGTATTACACATCTGCTTCTCTAAATTTGAGCTACTTTGCAGGCCCACTAGTTGATGGACGTTTTATCAGTGACAGAATTAGTAGTTGTTGGTATATATATAATTAATCATAACTTAAGGTATATAATTCATTACAAAATAAATGTTTATTCAATTCTAATAGATAATATATTCGTTTATGGAGTCTGTTTACTTATATAGTATATGATATAGTGTGTAGAGTTTTAATTTATACATAAAATTATCAGTTCATTAATGTGTAATTTTTGTGTTCACAATAAAGGATTGAAATATAGTTGAAACTTCTTATGCTAGCGAATTTTGTATGTATTGAGCGGTATAGATTGGCAATCGTTGTTTTAAACTGACAGACAAAAACATATGATCTCTATTATTCTATGTACTTATATTCTTAATCCTAATATAACTAGATAATGTCTATATGTGTGTGTATGTGTGTGTGTATATATATAACTAGATGATCTATATTTGTGTGTATGTGTGTGATGATAATAATATATATTGGTGAATTGTCCATGAAATTAATGTCTTGTAATAGAGATCAATTGATTTGTCATTTTGAGAATCATATAAATTTTAATTATGTCAAACATTGCCAGTAGATTAATCAATTTGATACATGAAACATGTTAATTAGTGCTTTAAACAAAATTAATTGTTGAATTAAATTTTTTCAGTAATTTAATTTATTGATTACTTTGTTTAATCAAAACATGGATTATTACATATGTATTTCATGGAGAATTTAAAAATATAAAATAGAAGAGTGCAATTACAATTGTGAAATGATTTGTTATTTATAATGGTAAGAATAATTTAAAATAATTATTTGTATTTATATCTATAATGGTAAGCCTCGATAATTTAATATGTGGTCTCTACAATGCCAATATTTACCTACAACTGAGAATCCAATTTTCAAGGAGAAAACAGGAGACTAGCATGTGTTTTTCTCTCAAAAAGAAAAAATCGTGTATTTTTGTAGTTAAAGAAAATAGACTGTATTTTGTTCTCCTTTTTGAATTGGGAAGAAATATCTAAAGGTATGGTTTCTTTTCACTTAAAAAATATTGAATATTTTTTCATATTTTCCCACCAAATTTTTGAGAGAGCATGAATGTGAATTTGAGATCATTGTAGAATGCTACATAGCCTATGTCTATCTTCTTGATTCAATTGATGATTTGTCTAACTTTGGAATTCACTTGAAGGAAGATTTATTTGAATAGAGTATTCACTTGAATATATCTTCGTCCGTTTAAAGTGGTAATTCTTGAATGAAATTTCAATAAGTTTATGTGTTCTAGCATAATTGAATATGATGTAGCATAAAAAAATTTTTTTATCTATTATTCATTTATGAAGTAAGATTGGTTTATCCTTCAGTTGTGCATGTAATTTACTCCCAATTGACATTAAGAGGTAAGTTTTAATCTAAATATATAGCCTAATGTCATGACCCGCCATTTCATAATTTAAATTTAAGTATAAAAATAAGTGGGAAGTATCTAGAGTTAGAGAGAGGTTAGTGAAAGACTGGAATTTCCTATATCTTTCCTTAGAAGCTCCTAAAATTCCATTGAATTTTCAAGAGTAAAAGAGAGTTCTAGAAGAGTGACTAGATATTTTCTTCGAAAGACTTAGAATTCTCTAGACTAGAACATGGACAAAATTGAAAATAAGTGGGGACTTCTAAAGCAAATACTATTTACTCTTAATCCATTAGGAAGTACAACAAATAGAAGTCCTACCATTGGTAAATCGTCACTCAACTTGTAAAGCTTTCTTCATGTTTTGCAAAACCTTCTTCCAAACTTATCAAATCATTCTAAGTATGTATTTGTATTTATTTAGTGATCTTAGTCTTAAAGGTTACTTTAGATTACAAGTTTCTGTAAAAATAGTGAGTAGGTAGTCACGGACCGCACAGAGCATTAGTGAATACTCTAAGTCTGTGACAATAAGGTAACAATGTGAGGGTTTGTACTAAGGGAGTGACTAACGAAGGAGATGTAAGTGTTGGTAGGACAACCAATGTCACGTTGGATGGTGGAATGAAGAACCGCAATGGAAAAATCAACAAGACGACAATGTTGAACTGCTGCTAGACCCCATGCGAAGAGAGGCTCTATCATCTCATCCATTTTAAACAACTAAAGCAAGTGATGATGAACTTGGCAGGGAGGACATCGACATCACCGTCAGAGAGTATTGGGTGCAAGTTTCGATGTGGAGAGGTAGGCCGTGAAAATATTAGGTTGGCGCATTAATATGGCCGAGGAAAAGTGAAAAAATCTTGAATACTTTAACTTGGAGGATACCCACAACATTGACAAAGAATTGGAGGGATGACAATGTACTGTGTTTTAGATTAATGATGCTATAACTTCATTGGAATTTTTCCTCATGAAGGCATGGAGATTAATCAATACCTTGAACGATAAGATGAAAACACTCCAGAAGAATGTTGAAGTTGTAGGATCATCGTCGTTCGATCGAGAAAGAGAGGCCAAGGTCATGGCTCCTAAGAAACCTATGTTCAATAGCGTTCATGACACAAAAGTGTTGGAGAACTTCTTATTCCACTTGGAGAATTGATTCAAGTGTAATCGGGTGACAAGATATGAAAAATTGATCAACACCGTTGTGTTGTATCATTCAAAGATTGCCATGCGATAGTGTAGGAATAAGTAGTCGTAAATAGGAAAGGGGCTTTGGACAATCAACACTTGGGAGCTCTTCTATGTGGAGTTATAGAAGTGCTTTCTTCCCAAACAACGTCATCTATGATAAATACAAAGGCAAAAGAGTTTAAACCCTCACACTTCAAATTTCCAACCTCAAAGATGAACATATATTGTTCAACCTCATGCATGGGCTGCAAAATTGGACTAGGATGGAGTTGGAATGCCAACAAACCAAGTTTAACGATGAAGTCATCACGCAGGGCGAAGCATAGAATGACTTTAGATATGAGAAGACCGATAGAGCCATAGGAGAAGAGCGGAGAAGAAGTCGTATCCATGGCAGGGAAGATCGTGCAATGTCAAGGAGTATTGAATACATCCAAAGAAGAACGATAGCTATAATTTTGAAGGAAATAATATTGGACCTTTAAAATAAGTTAATAAGAAGACAGAGCATACAAAGAAAAATAGTTGCTACATATGAGGTGGGGCACTTGGCCACATAAGGTACCATGAATTGAATATCATTAGTTCTTTTATGTCAGAGTGGAACGTGAAGGATTCATAAGATCAAGGAAAAGACGTACAGATGACACCACTAGGCTTATTAAGACATTGCGGAGCTACAACAAAACAACTATGAAAATAAAAAATATAGGACGTGTAATATGTTTACATCAAGAATATGAAAAGAGCCACCGACGTTATGGAAGACACTAGTGCAAATGCCAATTTGATGAACAAGGCCACAAAGACAAGTTGAATCTAAGTTAGAGTATAAGTAAATCTAACCTCATGGATGGTCAAATGTATCACTAACTCGTGTGAGAAGATTCATTCATTGAGTAATGTAACATCTCTCAACTAGAAATGACTAGAAAAGAGGTAAAATCATTCAAAAAAATTATTTTTTGAAAGAAGAAGAAAATATGGAAATTTTTTCAAAGTTAGCAATGCGATTTTAGTTGAGTATAATTCCATATATCATTGAAAATTCCTTAGAATTATCTTTCCAATGCCGCAAATTTTGCATGATTCAGAGTTCGAATGAGAGTTACTCCCTTTGGAAGTTAGGCTGTTGGATTAAGGAAATGTCCAATCCCGGGATTTTAAAGGATATTTTAGTATTTTCACTACCCTATTAGTTTAATACATTTTTAGTAGTTTAAAAACAATTAAGACTGGATTTATTATGTTTTTAAAATTGCAAATTTTGACGCTTTGGCTAAGTAGAAAGAAGAACAGAAGAGAAGAAGAAAAAGGGCAAGATTTGCCAAGATCGTCAAAGTTAACTGGTCGATTTCATTGGGGTGATCCCTAAAAAGTTATGCGGGTCTATCTCAACATTGGGTTCATTCAACCATGTGAAAAACATGTTTGATTCAACGATAGTTGTTCTAAAAGCATCGAATTATCAATGTTCTTGAATATACTGTCATGAATTGCATTCATTCTTTAACATTAGTTGAGATTTAAGTTTTCTTTGATTATCTAAGTGTTGTTATTGAATTCATTGAGTTAGATCCTTGTATAGATGATGTGTATACCTGAAATCTAAGTGAATTTGAGAAAAAGAAATGACAATGAACTATTTAATGTTAGAAAAAGAATTGAGAAATTCGTCTGTTGTCACTTGGGCATAGCCAGGCATGCCGTACCACATCTACGCAAGAGGGACTGGGGTGTCATTCTAAAGAGAGTTAGAATATAGCCTTTGAAGTTAAGGACAGGCGTTTGGGAGCCCAAGACGCACCCGAATTGATGTTTTTCCCTAGTTATTGTAATTCAGTCCGATTAAGCCTTTCTAAAGTGTTTTAAAATTTTCTAATGATTCTAAATACTCTAAATGACTTATAATTATATACAAATTATCTAGAAACATGAATTACACCATTTAAATTAAATTAAAGTAACTTTTAGATCCAAATCTAAAAATTTCTTGAGGCCATTAAGGAAGACTTGTTCAAATGCTTTTAAAACTTATTTTATGACTCAAAGATCTGGTAGAGTAAAGAGTAAAGAGAAGGAGAACCAAGTTCAATTAAAGTTTTATAAGTCTTTCAAAAATGTTTAACATCGTTTTAGAACATATGTTTGAGTTCATTTCAAAATAAAGTGAATTACATTCTTCAAAATAGTATGTGGGGACTATGCATTGACGTACTATGATTTCACGACATTTTAATCAATTTTACTTAAGAGTAGTGTGTGTCTAGAGACTTTTTTTAGTAGTTCTAACAAGTTTTATGTTTCGTTTTGCATGAAAGATGTCCATGTTGAAAACACATAAGGTATTTTAAAATAATGTAAAATGTGATGTATTAAGGTTATTGACGACCCGTCGTCTAACCGACGTACTGTAGGTGGTGAGCGTTGATGTTCAAGTATTGAACAAAGAGCATATACAATGGTTTGTCATTGATTGATGGACCATATTGGTTACCCATCAATTTGTTGAGAGACGTTTCAAGTACCTAACTTTTCAAGATTCTATGTGTGGAACGACGGAAGATCATCAATAGGCCGTAGAAGGATCGACATACTGTACTACTAGTCCATCGTTTTGATTGAGAGAAGGTGCTATCTAGTATACAAAATTAATTTCAAACGTGGACTAACGAAGGTAGTCGACGGTCCATTTTGTGAGTCCGTCGATTCAAGTCCCGTTGCTAGACAAAACTTTCCTTATATCCATTTCTTTTTGTTTTGGACTATGTTTTCTATAAATAGGGGATTAAAAACTCATTTTTTTATTTTAAATTCACTACTCTTGTTATTTTTCTATTTTGTTTTAAAGATTGGGTTGTTGCAATTTGGGAAATTAATCAATTTCATGATTTTGTTTGAAGCTACTTTATTGCAATTTCAACTTAAATTTGTGGGTTACTTCTTATTCTTAAGTCAGTTCATCATTTCTTTATTCAATATTATTAATTGTGATCTTGCTAGCATGGTTAACTAAATCTATAACTAGGGTTGTGAGAACAATGAGTAATTAACAATGTAATCCAACAAATAAAATAATTCTCAAGTAGTGATTTTTGCATGTATTTGTAATTATATCGCTTAGAAGACTTTTGAACGAATTCACGCGTTAGAACTCGCCTTGTTGCTACTTGTCGCATCAAGGAGGTTGGAAAAGAACAAAGAATTATCAACATAGATTTTGGTGATACGATCTAATATGCTAGTGTCGATTTTTGTGACGTAATAACTAAGTTATATGTCAATGATGATGTCTAAATAGGAGGCAAACGTAATCGTTAGTAGATTATACACATGTAGCCAGCACAAAGTATAGGGTGAAATTATCTAGATTCCATACAAGGATTTAGGGATACATAAACTTACCACTTTACATTAAAAACACTAGGAAATAATTGCTATTTCAAGGAATACAACGTTATGAACCTGTGAGAAACACATATACCCTACTTATTCTTATAACTTGATAAACACTCATCATTTACTTTCATTCACTTTGTAACATAGACTTTTTATAAAACTTGTTTCATAACCCCCCCCCCCTTTAATTAAAAATAGACGTAATTGTGAATTTAAGTTAAGTGCAGTCCATATTCATCGTGGAATCAACCCCAACCTACTCATTAGGTGCTATAATTTATTACTACCGCTTATACTACATTAAGGATGTGCAATATTAGTGTATCAAATGTTTGCGCCGGTGCCGTGTAATCTGGCTTTTAGAATAACTTTTGTTACATTATTGAATTTTAGTCAACAATTTCCACATTTTACTTTTTGTTTTTGTTTTTATTTCTTTCAGGCCTTGCTTTAGTGTATGCCAAGTACACGGAGTTGAGTAATAGAAGTCATTCCATTTTATCCCAAAATTTACTGAACCTTAAGAAGAATAGAAAATCAAGATGCTCCAGCCAACCCTAACAAAGGAAATCTATGTGATGGGGTAATCCATCAACCTCCATTACCGGTTGCGGAACACAAGCAGGTTCATGTTGATAATCAATTGGATAATGATTTGAAGATGTAGCCTCCATCTCCATAGTATGAAGATAACTATTAGGGCAATTTGAACATGGCAGATTCTTATGGACCTCTAGTCCTACACCCTCTACCACCTCGACACACATTCGTGGTGACGATTATCTTGATGTCGATGCTCATCGCGAGGGGTTTATTCTCGAGATTACCAGTAGAAGGCCCACGTGCTCATATAGTGAAACTGAGGTCTTTGTGCAAATGTTGTGTGGATATAGAAGACTTAGATATGAACGTCATTGGATTGCGTGTTTTTCCTTTATCACTCACAAGATATGTCGCTACATGGTTCACCCAGCTTCCCTATATCTCTATTCATACTTGGGATTAGTTGAGAGATATGTTCTTAGAAAGGTACTATCCAGTGTCCATGAATTACAACCACAAAGATAAGTGTAACATCCCGAAAACACACCCTAGAAGATAGGGGAATCTCGGATTGCAACCAGCGTAGTTGACCTATCAGAGGTCTTGTACAACCCTTACATATAATTTATCGAATAAACATAGTGAAAAGTTGTGTGGATTTAAAACTTTTTACAATCATACTTCATAGTCTTTAACATCTCTTTCATATAAATTCATAGGAAACACTAATTCTCAATTTTATCATCTTATGACATAAGAATACTTGGGATACAGCTCATACACAATACGTAAGTAGAAATACTTAGTCTATTACAATACATAAAAAAGAAACATAAAAGACATATATGCCCTCGAGTCAAATGAGGACATTCTTCAACTTCTCTTGAACGATGTTATGGTCTAAGTCTTCACTTCACAAAAGATTCTCACCTACCAAGAAGTATATAGATAGATAAAAGCATGCATTCGTACAATCACATGTAGTAAGTATGACATAATGAATAAAAATCATGGAAAAAACTTTTATTAGAAATATGCATCTTTTAATATAAAAATCATAGTATAAACATTACAACAACATTAAACAATATAGAAACACATAAAAAACACTTCAATAAAATACCATAATTTTTAATGTAACTTTACAATAACTCCACTTTACTGTTACAGTGAAGTCCCTTCACTGTATTACTTGTCATCATCTTAGACACGTTTGAATACGTAATCATCCCACATAAAGATATCCAAAGACGCACTTAAGAATGACAAACAAAGAACTCCCGTACAACGTCTCTAAGCATGCCTATGTGATCCTTAAGACTACATAGAATGAGTCATATACGCATTTACAAGACATCAAAGCATCAATGTCAGATTCTTCTAACAAAATTGACTTCAAGTCTCACTTGAGTAAGTTGTGAAGCGACCTCCCATACAATCCCCTACACACACACTCAAGAGATACTATAGACAACCTAGGATAGATTCATTCTAACCAATTGTATTAACATAAAGATAATATGACATTGTCCTTCCGAAGTCTATCAAAAGACATACTTAAGTAAATTACAAAGATAACGTTGATTGACCTCTTCAAGATTACCAAGGTGATCCTTAAGACTACCTAAGTCTTATATCATGTCAAGAAAATCAACAAACATCCATAATTATATTCATTCTAAATACTTCGAAAGATAGACATGAAGAGATCATCTCTTATGCCCACTTCATGCTTTAGCTAAGGAATTCTCAAGTAACTTTTGATTAGGTTCTCACTCATTTATATATTTCATAACATAATTAATTATCTCATTAAGAGACTCCTTACATATAGGACATTCAAGTAATTGTCTTGCACAAGAACTAGGAACTCCAAGTAACACCTTCAAAGCCTATTGGGCATTGTCTAGATACCTTCACATACCACCACCTAAACCTCATAAACTTCTCTAATGCTAATAGGTATTTCGTATGATGATAATAGGAAATAACGTACATAGACCATGATAGCAAGACATGGAAATCTGGAGTTCTATCCTACACCGATGAAGTTGTTCTACATGCCAATTGTAGAACGTAGACACGTCCCATGTAGAGACATGGTTAAGGACTACGAAGGGCATGTTTAGTAATCTAGTCTCACTCTTTATCTAGAACTACTTCCCTTACCATACTCAATCAGTGCCAGACTTTGTTCTCATAGAGAAATCCACACATTAGGTTCACATAAATGGGTTCCAAAACAAGTTCATAACCCAACACATTTACCCTATCAAAGAAAGGTCCTCTAGAGCTACAAGACATTGGCAACAAAAAGATCATGATAATTTTCCTAAGGATTAATAGGTTGCCGTTCCATCCAATTAAACTTACGTCTATCATTTATTTACTTTGAAGGATATTATTACGGCTTATGACTTCAACATTCACAACCTTACTAGTAGGTTAATGTTTTCACGTAAAAAGACCCTCTTAACTTCATTTGAGGTCACATTTCATTCATACATTCAAGACTATGATAATTTAGAATCCTAAGTAAAGACATAACATATTCATAACCATATTTACATTAAGTAAGGGACACAAGTCAAACAAGACAAGAAACCACACACTTGACTAAGACAATTTAGAATCCTAAGTGAAGACATAACATATTCATAACCATATTTACATAAAGTAAAGGACACAATTCAAACAAGACATGAAAGCACACACAACACTTTAACTCCAATACAAGTAATTCTAAAACAACATAAACATAAACATATAACCTGCAAGTCATCCTATCCATTATCATACCATCATCAATGTGACCAATATAGACTCATATAGTCAATTAGGAATAACAAAGACTTAACCTTAAGACTATTCATATTATCCACATTTATAGTCTAACTTGATCAACTAAATAACATCAATAGAACACATATACTTTCACATTAATTAACTTGTAGATAGATGTCATCATACTTCACATAATCAACTACACAAATAATCACATTACTTCAAGTAGTGCTGAAAAGGCCATGATCATCATCATGCATTAAGTAACGCAGACAAGCCCACATCAATAGCAAGTGAAATAGATAACACCGCCACCATAAGTGGTCCATACCAAGCATAACAGAAATGAAGAATAAATAACAATAAAATAAAGGAAATAGGGAAGCGTACAACCACTCTATCCTCAATATCTTAATTCGATACTAAATAATCTAAATCAATAAAATAAGACCCTTACAAATGGCCATCAACATCAATTAAACATAAAAACCACAATAATGAATGAACTAGGTAAACTTAATGTAAATTCATCAACATAATACAACCTATATATCAATTTAGTATATTTTTTACATCAACGAATATCGCACATAAAACTACATAAGAACTCATCAAAATTAGATCAATATCAAGTAACCCATAAATTAGTCAAAAATAAGAGTTCATCAAATTCATGGGTTCATAGGTAATTTAGGTTAAAATAATCAATAAAATAGCAATTTTATACATAATAAACGTTTAAAAATATTTGATGCAATAACCCATGGTAGAATCATGAAATTGGGCAATTCAATTTTGAAAACTTAAGCAAACACCTTGAGAATTGGGATCCTTGATGAAGAGAGTTTCAAGAATAAAAATCTGTACTTTGATGAAGCTAATTCTTCACTTTTATGATGAATCTCCACTCAATTCATTCCACCAATCTCTTCTTTAACTTTGGACTTCAATGGAGTCTTGGGAAATTTCTAAAGGATTTGAGGTTATGATTTGGATGAATAAAGTCTTCAATGAGCTAAAGACTTACATACACACTTAAAATACCCAAAATACCCCGAAATAAAGGCCAATACTCTTATTTGTAAGTGGGGTGAAATAATTATTTCACGCCTCACTTAACAGTGAAGCTGCACGCAGGGACAACTGGAATGTCCTATTGGTACGTGGTCTGGGACTGAGGATGGTTGTTGACCTCCCCCCAACCATGGCTATGTCTACATATATTAAACCCTACCAATGAGGCATCGATTTCCAACCGTTGGTTGGGAAGTTTTGGACTGCCTTTGCATCAATTTTGGGTCCTTCCTCAAGGACCCTTAATGGTCCTTTGGGATGTTTGCCCAGACGTTTCCAACCGAAACATGACAGTATGCTAGTTTAAAACCTCTCACATTAATTTTATAAAAAACGAACACGCATAACCCGATGAATCATTCACATACATAGAAGGTCATTTCAAGGCAAAACTTTCGAACGTCATGGACGTTTGACCTCCAAACTTCAAGAAACTCTACAAACTGCCTATATATTCTATAATAACTCATATAAGGACAATAAAAAGTCACTAATCACACATAAACACATAGTTCAAGAACTAAGAGATAGGTATGAACACTCTGCATGTCACTTGGAAATTGGAGCCTCGTCTCATGGGAATCCATAGGATGAGTACCACAAATTGGGGAGTCAACACCTCCTATGGAACCATTGGGCGAATCTATAATCTTCCTCTATGGATAGTCAACGCCTCCCATTTTCAAGTTCACTCGATGCTAAGTTAAGTCCCTTTTGAAATTCTTTAATGTTTTTAGCAAACATCATTGCTTGATGTAGTTCATAGGGTCTATACATTGTATAATCATATTCGTCGTCATCATCGCTCAATAAGAATTTCATTAGTATAGTCCTTTCATTATAAATTAATATATGTGAGGTTAACACATTTACATAATCACATCATAATAAGGCACATTTGTAAGTTATCACCATCCTTATAAAATTTACATCTTACCCAACACCTCACAAACCAATGTCAAGACATTCAATTGAACATCATATTAACACTGTTAATCTTAATACATGGTATAGTTCAATAAAACATCATCACTTAAATCACAATTAACCACAATTTGAGTAAAGAATTGGGATCACAAGACTAACCAATTATGCTTCATAATCAATCATCAAGGTCGTACCATCACCATTTAACTCAACCAAATAATGGTGTAATATCATTATATAACAATAACCCATCATGATAACAAAACAAATTGAAACCATACATCACAATCCATCACCAGTTTATATCTTAATATAAAAGACTTAGGTCAAAGTCATAATCTAGATCAATTACTCAAGAACTAGCATCATAAAACTATAATTCATCCTAATTTTTTCATAATTCATACAATAAAATCATCTAGTAGTACTTCAACTATTAACCAACTTAACTGAACCAACATTACACAATTAATATTAAGAATACAACCTAGGGTTACGGGGAATAGGTCATCTTTTCCAAGATACACCAATCCATCAACAAATGACATAATTGAGTTATAATACATGTTTATCTATCAAAAATATCCAAAATAAATCGTAAACAAATCAATTTTACAACAACATTTTTATTAGATTGGAAAAGACCAACTTGAATTTCATGCTTTTGAAATCAATTTGATGGAACCCTTTGGGAAAATATGTCCCAAAGGTGAGAGGAATCACATACCTTAATGTTATATGAATATTGATGGAGAAATCTTGGTGAATTCAGCCCTATAACAAACCTTGACCTTGACTTCTTTAATACCTTTAAACAATCTAAGGTTAACTAGAATTTTGTGATTGTTTGTTTAGTTAATTTTGTAATAAAATGAGTTATATTAGTTGACCTAGGTAGTTGTTGAATTTTGTTTATGTTTGGAGGTAAAACTTCCAAGAACATCCATGACGTTCAGATGATATGTCTTAGATAGTGCTTGTGTCTCTTGATATGTTTTACTGAGTTTTACGTCTTCTTTTTGCTTGAAATTGGTGTGAGATTTCCCTAAGACATAGAGATCTATGTTTAGGGGTTTAATGTATGGGTACAACCCCACCTAGGCCCCACAAGGGGCCCTGGATAAATGCCCAAGATAATGACCCAAGACTGCTTCAGTAGTGCTCCCCAACAGAGTCAAAGGACGGCTAGTCAAGCCAATGGGTTGTTTACTTTACCCATCGAATGTACCTGCAAATTAGTCTAGCCAGGCCCAATATCAAGGCTTTTAAAACCCACGATACCCCATTAATGGACCGTTGAGAGACAGATAGTCTGTTGGTTGCATTGTCGATTGTGGTCCTACAAAAGCTTTTGGACGCTACTGTCTTGGCTTGGGGTGTATTTTAAACTTAACCCAAGTCATTTATGACCTAAGGATTATATTTTTATAATTTTTTTTTTATATTAGATTATTTTTATGTCCTAGACATAGACAAGACCCCTTGCTACAAATATTTAAACTTTCACTCTAAAGAAAAACACTCTAAAGTTACCATGGGAGCTAAGATAGAAGGAAGAATTAGGATGGCTTGTCGCAAATGTTTTTTAAACAAAATTAATGGGTTTCGTTCCCATTGAGGTATGGTATCCATCTTTGAACTCTCTTCCATTAAAGGAGTGGCTTTTAATGAATTTTCAAAAAGGCTTTTCAACCCTAACTTCTTCTATCTTAACTATATATATAGGTCTTGCATGAAAACGTTCCTATGATTCAAAAATGATGTTTCTAATGTTATTTGATAATTTTAATGCTAAAATTTTAATGACATCATAATAAATCTTTTTATCAATACGTGGCATAAGTAATGGGTAGAATAAGTTTTGTTTTGCAATCTTTGAGTTTTGGTTTACCTGTGGTGTTATTTATGTTTAGGTTTTGCCCTTGGGGATACTTTATGATGAATTTTTGTGTAAAATGTTATAGGTGATAGAAGCTTGGATTAAAGGGTAAGTTGGTTATGTTGCTTAGCTTTAATTTCGAAATGCTCTTGAGTTGTATGATCCACCTGCTTGGTGATGGTGTTTACTTGAATTGTAAGAATATGAAGTTAATTTTTTATTGTGAATGAGTCCATCAAGGCTTTTTATATGAAGAAATATTATAATGATGTTATTCTTGTTCAATGTTTTTTATGAAGCTATTATGTAAAGTAGGCTAGATAGTATGCTTAAATGAAGTATATGTTTGGTTAATTTTTTTCACAAAATTTTTTTTTAAAAGACTGGTTTTAAAGACTTGTTTACGTTTTAGATTCGCCACTTAATTTTTTTTCAAGAAAAATTGAGAAAACTTATTTTTCATTAGATTAAAACAGTTAACTCTTCAAATATTGAACTTGTTTGGGAGTTCTTATTAATATTTTAGGACGGTGTTTAAGGAA
Organism: Solanum pennellii; assembly: GCF_001406875.1. Lineage (NCBI taxonomy): Eukaryota > Viridiplantae > Streptophyta > Magnoliopsida > Solanales > Solanaceae > Solanum > Solanum pennellii. The sequence continues at coordinate 42,730,854 of NC_028646.1, read as the reverse complement.
TCTAGAATATTTATAATGTGGTTTTTCTTCAATAAACATTGTTTGGCTATATTTTAACTTATTGCAATTCATATAAAAATCCTTGAAATACCAACTTAGTATCTAAATGAGATTTGACTTATAAATTTTTTTTATGGTTTTTTATACTTAGTTGATTTAATTATGTGGTTAAAAGGAGGTTATACCATGAGGGGATTTGAAAATTCCTAATTTAAAACTAGTAGTAGATATCAACAAGCAAATAGATGAAAAGTGAAAGGGGGGGAGAGAGAGAGAGAGAGAGAATTGGGTACAAATCTGATTTCTGTCCTTCTGGACTAGTTAGACCCATTTACTTTAGGTGACTTTTTCCCATTTCTATGGGACCTATCCTAATAAGTCTAAAAAAATAATAATAATTTGACAAGGTCCTACGCCTAAAATACAAATTCTGAGGAAATAAATTTGGGATCTTATGGACTACTCTTTTTCTCTTCTTCCACTTGAATTCCATTCAATTTGGGACCTGTACCCATTTAGGAAATTATTCTTCTATTTTAAAGGGTGACTCGAATAAGGGAATTTGGGACTTTATGTCTCTCTTGAAAGGTTAAGATATAGAATGAGTTCTCGACGAACTCGGGCATATTTCACATTCAACGAAAATAGTAATAAGTGAGTAGCAAATCATGACTTAAAGTTAGAGAGTATGTGGTCAAGAAACACATATAATACCATGCTTCAATAATAAAGAGACTAGGCAGACCACAGGAAGAGAAAAAAAAACTAAATCGACACATATGATATTTTAATGACCTCAATATAATTATAATACTAGCATAGCAAGGAATGTGATGGAAAAGTTAATACTTTGTCACAAGATTTCAATTGATAGAAATTATCCATGGTCCATCAATGACCACGTGATTTTGAATAATCCAATCACACTCAACGACTCCCAACAGTAACCAGAAAATTAATTGCGAGCAACAAAAAGTCAATAAGTTAAAACATGCATTTTTATAGGAATCGATGTCATCAAGTTTTAGGGTAAAGAGAGTAAGACCAAAAAAGCATAATTTGACGCAATAAATAATATAGATAAACTTATATATATATATATATATATATATATATATGTATATATATATATATATATGTGTGTGTGTGTGTGTGTGTGTGTGTTTTATATCAAGCCATACAACTATGCAACTATGAACTTACAGCGAGGAAATTAAAATTAGAGATGGAATATTACATTTTTTCAGGCAGCGACTTAGATAAAACGCAAAATGAGCCAGAGCAACGTCACAACTGACCTCAAGTATCAAAAAGATTCTGGAGATATATATATATATATGTACATATATGTGTGTGTGTGTGTTATATCAAGCCATAAAACTATGCAACTATGAACTCACAACGAGGAAATTAAAATTAGAGATGGAATATTAAATTTTTTAAGGCAGCGACATAGGTAAAACGCAAAATGAGCCAGAGCAACGTCACAACTGACCTCAAGTATCAAAAAGATTCTGGAGAGTGATGAACGACTAATGGAATGAAAAGCAAGAATCGAAAGTAGCCCATTTTGAGCATATTCTGTATATAGTCACTACTTTGTATCTAAAATCATATAAGTTGTTCTCCTAGTAAGCATCTTCCAAACTCTTTCTAACTTTCTTTTTTCCATTTTGTTTCTTGACAAATTTCTTCCAACTCTCTTTTTCCCTTTTGTTTCTTGCCAAAATTTCCAACTGTCTTCCCAACTTTTTTCCCTTTCCATATCATGGTTGAGTATTCTACCCTAAAATATGCTTCTATTTTCGTGTCTATTCTGGAATTTTGAATTTTTTCTTGTTCTTTCTTTCCTATCATGGTCACCAACCTGAAACCTTGAAGAAGAAGATGAAGAAGGTTTATATAGGAAAAAATCAGGGTTGAAAGAGGGCGGAATTGAGAATAGTAATGGATGGAATTCAAATTCGAACATTAAATTCTCTCCAAAAAGTTGTCGTTGAATTTCTGTACAAAATTGTACAATTTTCTCAATGGATTGATTCGAAACCAAGGACGAACAAGTGAGGAGGTTACAACACATAGAAAATTCTCGTTGCAAAGAGAACGACGTGAGAGTGATCTAGGGTCGTGATTTTTTGGACTGCTGGTGCTTTTTTTCTTTTTTTTTGTTTGCTGCTCGTTCACGCGGAGAAGAAGAGTATTAGTGGTCGTTTTGGTGGGATATTATTTGGGTCTGTATGTATTGTTATTGTTGGTCCGGGAATGGGTCTGAGAATGGTTCATTTAGGTGTGGGCTGGCTTAAATGTTTTTTTCCTTTCTCTTAAAATCAAATTGGGCTAGGAATTTGAAGCAATTAATCGCCCAACTTTAGGTTTTGACAAAGTGACGTAATATATTTTGCTAATAATAAGATGAATTAATTAATCAATAAGATTCATAATTTTAACGAAATAAAAATGCTATTTTAATTACAAACCACATAATTTAAAGCATAAATTATTATATAACTGAAATAACTAGTAATATATTTAAACAATGTAAAATCCTGTTGAAGAAATTATCAAATAAACTTAAAATAAACTAATTGTATATGTAATTACATAAAAATATATATTATCTAAAAATGACAAAAATTCGTAAGAAAATAACTTAAACTTTATAAAGTCTAACTATTTCAAAATCTTTCAAAATTAAAAAACTCGATAATTAATTTTCTATTAGGGTAATCAAAATTGGGTGTCAACAATGATTATGTGAAACATGTAAAGTGTATGATAAGATGAATAAAGGTCAAAGTTTGTATAGAAGTTAAATGTAAATGAAATGATTCTTATGTGCAAGGTGTGGTCACATGTACACACATTTACCCTTGAATGAATTAATGAAGATAAATTAAGTCAAAAGTGGAGTTTTGGGGTGAACACTCTTCATAAGTTGAGATGAAGTGTTTAGTAGCAACCTCACTACGTCCTTAGAGATTTCTAAGATATGTCCAAGGATGAATTCCATTCATGAGTTGAGATGTGGTCTTCACTAGATATCCTTAACCTATAGTATATAATGTTTAGCTCTGTGGGGAGTTATTCCTAGCACCTAGAGGATGGGAAGAAGGGTGGTTATGCTTTGTGAGTTGAGATGTTGTATTCCATCGTACCTCTTGATATTCGCAGTCCTCGTTAGTAGAAAATGAGTTATTTATTAATAATTTTCTCATTTATTAACTATGCGCCCTCATAGGTATAACTGTACGGAAAGCAATGTAAAAACAAAGAATATTACCTTACTCTATGAGGATCCCTTTTCTGATAGGGGTTAATGTCAGGATTCCATGTATACCTCTCATGGTCTATGTCGGTTAATCTAACCCCCACAAAATTTATATAAGGTCTAAGTCCTCTTAAAGAGTGTACTACTTAGGGTAGGTAGTGGAATGGGACACTATTTATCCATTGCATAGGTAAGCATTCTGTAAGGGAGTCTTGGTGAGTTTTATATGAATTGAATGAACTAAGTCTTATAAAAGAAAGTACTACATAAGCTACGTGGTAGTATGGGACGCTATTTATCCATTGCACTTAGTAGACCTTCCGAAAGGAGAGTGTTGGTGCTAAGCCTTCTAAAAAAGTGTAATTCTTAGGGTAAGTTGTTTAATTGAACGCCAACTACTTATTGCACAACGAGGCATTCCGAAAGTGAAGTCTTGGTGTCATATTTGAGTGTTCTTCTAATGTCTTTTTATTGAATGGTGACTTGTTCTCCTAAGTGGAGTAAGCCTATAATAGGTAATCTTACTAATCTCCTTGGTGTGCATTGAAGGAGGAGTATGGGCCTTTCCATCATGTCTTACCTTGGAGAGTGTTAGGATAACCTTTCTTAGGTACACTCCTACGGAGATGAGTTTACTTCCTGTTGACAATACCTTGAGAGTTCACTGTTTTGGAGTCATTTTTGGTTCACCTTAAGGATAATATGGTTTACTATAAATTTTGGGTAGTTCACTATAAAGTTACTCTTTTTGATAAAATTGTTAAAATCTTTCTTTAAGTGTTAAATGATGTTTCTTATGTTTTTTGCTTCTTATTTCATGAATGTTTTACTTATTTTGCATGCAAGTCTATTTTTACTAAAATGTCCCTTTTTGCATTTTTTCCATCTGCCATACTTTATACATTATTTGTATTAAACCCATATTTTTCTATACTCTATATGTATCGGGTTGAAAGCAACAAGAAGTCTAGAAGTCGAAGCTTGAGAAATCTACTCTCTCAAAATTTGGTATTGACTCATATAGTCGAGGACATCGTCTATGTTTCTTAGTTTTGTTATTAAGACTTATTATGCATTTGTTTCATTTTAAAGAGCCATGTCCCTAAGATTTTATGTTGTGTCTTTAAGATTGTCTTGTGGAAATTAGACTTCTTTAGTACATTATGAAAAATGATTTCTTTATTAAATTATTAGTGAAATGTTTAATGCCACAATACTTTCCATGTCTTATGTAATAGACGATAGTTAAAGGGCTTGTACAAGACCCCAGAGGATCAAGTACGCCTTGTCATGACCCAAGGGTTCTCTCTATATTCTACAAGATCCTTGTTGGTCATGACTGACTTGGTATCAGAGGATAATGTTATGGGAAATAGTTTAGTGTCTAAAAGTTTTACAAGCCACATCTAGTAAAGTCTTCGTCATAGGTGTGAGTCGCGACACATCCATGGACAAGAGGCTATAAGATGATAGAAGTTTCACTTTCTTCTCTATTCTAATGTCGTGCCTTAGAGTTGAGTTATATAACGTGTCTTCTCTAAGCCTCTTCCTTTTGTGTTTTTAGGACGTGAATACGATGAGGTCAACCTCTAGAAGGGAGGAGAGAGTCGTTTCTAATGAGAGGATCCCTCCATGTGTTGGCCACCATCCTATTATTGGCCTAGAGGGAGAGAATGAGGAGGTTCCCCTTCAAGAACCTCAAGTGCCTCCGGAAGCTCAAGAGTCTCAGGTGCCCAAATGTCCCTTATACCTTAAGATCCCTTTGTTGAGAGGGATATGACAAATGCGGAGTTGAGGGATGCCCTAATGAATTTGACCCAACTCATGACTGCTCATTATCATGGCGTTTATAATAACTTTTTTGCCCAAGATAATCAAGGGGGTGAACCTTAACAAAATGTAGATACTCCTGTTTCTAGAATGCGGGATTTCATGAGGATGAACCCTCCTACTTTTATGGCTCTAAGGTTGATGAAGTTCCATAAGATTTCATACATGAGGTGTTTAAAGTGGTGGATTCTATGGGATTGACTCCTAGGGAGAAAGCGGAACTAGCCGCTTACCATCTCAAGGATGTGGCTCAAGTGTGGTTTGAGCAATGGAGAGGAGAGAGATTCTTCGAATGATGTCAAGTTGATTGGGAGGAGTTCAAAGAGGATTTCCTTGATAGGTTCTTTCCCTTATAGTGGAGGAGAAGAAGATGATTGAATTCATTAACCTTCGTCAAGGGGGAATGAATGTGCAGAGTACTCGCTCAAAATTACCCAACTCCCTATGTATGCCACAACCATGGAAGCCAACCCTAGGGCTAGAATGAAAAAATTTGGTATCGGAGTGTCTAGCATGATGGAAAAGGAGTGTCGTACGACAATGCTTCTTAATGACATGGATATTTCTAGGATCATTGTGTATGACCAACAAATGGAGAGTCCAATATTAGGGAGATAAGGCAAGAGGGTAAGAGGCCTAGGTTGGATGATTCTAGTCGCCAAAAACCTAAGAAGAGGTTCCTTCACCAAGAGTCTTGCATGGGGAACAAGGACAGAGCTCGAAACTTTAATTCCAAAGGTGGTGGCCATACTTTTGAGAGGAATAGGTGTAATTATTGTAGAAAGCAACATATCGGTAGGTGACTTACCGGTACGGATGGTTATTTTGGGTGTGGTAATTAGGCCCACAAGAGGATGGACTTCCCTAATATCAAAGCAAGAGGGAAGGAAGTACAGCAAACTCCTCAAGGTGGTCTAGATCCCAATGCTCCAAAGAAGAGTCACCTCTAAGGGGTGTAATCTAGGAAGGAGAACTAATCCGGATTTTATTTCTGATAAGTCATAAATCATTATAATATTTTTTACGTTATAAGATGAATTTATATGATTATATACTTCATATGATCATGCCTTATTAATGAATATCTCAAAGAAAGGATATTTCAAAACATAGCATGTTTCATTGTGTTAAAGTGATGCTCACTATAAAAGTCTTGAATTTTAAAACAATATTACTTGTCCTTTATTGAAGTTTCAAAGTGTGTAAAAGTTATATATATGATAATATTTAATTTTGGAGAAGATAGCTTATCCCTAAAAGGAGGATAAGGTTGAGTTTTGAAATTATGAAGTTGATGCAAATGCTGCGTATGTTGCAAAGTATATGAATGTGTGAAATTGTGCTCCCTATTTGTTGATTCTTTGATTATGAATGTATCATAATGATTGTAATGTGTTACGCATTGCTAAATGAGTCCTTAATGGTCTTAAAGATTTGAGTGTCATTCGAGGGCGAATGAAATTCCAAGTGGAGGAGAATGTAACAGCCTAAAACGAACTAAGGTGAGCTAGAGCTTTGTTATTGTTTAATGGGTTAATTTTGTAATACCATGATTAATATTAGAGTACATAGTCAGTGTATTATAATTGGTTAATTTTGGAGGTCAAACGTCCATGACGTTCGTAAGATATGCTTAGATAGTGCTTGTGCGTCTTGATGTGTTTGAGTGAGTTTTACTTGTTCATTTTTCTTGAATTTTGTGTGAGATGTTCCTATGACCTAGACGACGATGTTTAGGGGTTTAACCTGAGGGTACGAACCCACCTAGGATCCACAAGGGTCCCTAGAGAAGAGCCCAAGACAAGGACCCAAGACTACCTTGGCAATGTCAACCAACACGGGAAAACGACGTCCACTGGTTCAACAAACAGCCCGTCCAATTCCCCGTATTTTTGACCTGCATGTTAGGATATACAGTTCCCCAATGAAGATAATTTTAAACCCACGAAACCCCACCAACGTACTGTTAATGGACAGACGGTCCGTTGGTTGCATCCGTCGATGGTGGTCCTGCAAAAGCAACAGGACATTGCTGCCTTGGAATGGGGTGTTTTATAAATTTACCGCATTTTGTTTATGAACCTATGATGATATTTTTATGGTTTTAAATTTAAATTAGATTAGTTTTACGTCGTAGACCTAGATAAAACCCCTAACTTCAAATATTCAAACTCTCACTCTAAAGAAGAACTCTCGCAATTTTACATTGGAGCTAAGACTCAACGAAGAACTAGGTAGGATGGTTTGACATGTTTCTTCATCAAAATTAGTGGGTTTCCTTCTCATTGGTATATCATATCAATCTTTGAAGTCGCTTCCATTCATGATATCCTTTCTAATTTATTTTCAAAAAGGGTTTTCAACCCTAACTTCTTCTAGCTTTAACATTAAATATGGGTCTTGCATGAAAGCGTTTCAAATGATTCAAAAAGGATGTTTATAATGTTACTTAAGTATTTACATTTTAAAACTTAAATGAAATCATAATAAAGCTTTTTACAAATTGTGGCATAAGAAATGGGTTAAATGATCTTGCTTTTGTAGTCTTTGAGATTTTCTTTACATATTGTGTTATTGGTGTTTTGCTACTACCCTAAGAGCTATTTTATGACGATTTTTTGAGTAAAATGTCATAGGTGATGGAATCTTTGATTAAATGGTAAGTTGTTTTTGTTGTTTATCTTTAATTTTGAAATGCTGTTGAGTGTTATTATCCACCTTGTTGGTGGCGGTGTTTACTTGAACAGTATGAATGTGAAGTTACTTTTTTATTGTGAATGAGGCCATGAAGGCTTGTTATGTGAAGTGAGACTAAAATGATGTTAATCTTGTTAAATGTGCTTTATGAAGCTATTCTTTAAAGTAGGCTAGACAGTATGATTAAATGAAGTATATGATTATGTGAAGCACGTAATGTGTGTGATGTTTGAATGAAGGTATAAGCATGTATAGAGGTTAAATGTAAATAATATGATGCTTATGTGTAGGGTTTTAACACACACTCACACTTGAATAGTTGAATAAAGATAAGTTAAGTAAAAAATGGGATTTTTGGGATGAATGCCTTTTGTGAGCTGAGATGTGGTGTTTACTAGTTATCATTAACCTAAAGCATATAATGTTTAGAATCAGTGGGAAGTTATGCCTAGCTGCGAGACGATATGAAGAAGGGGTGGTTACACTTCGTGAGTTGAGATGTTCTATTCCAATGTACATCTTAAGATGAGTACTCCTCGTTAGTAGAGAATGAGATACTTAGAAGCAATCTTCTTTTCCCTTAATTATGCACCCACAAAGGTGTAGCTATTGGGTAAACCATGTAAAAGCTAAGAGAATGACCTTACTCTAGGCAAGTGAGGATCCCTCAACCGATTGTCTTTAATATCGCTATTCCATGTCTAGATCTTATGGTCTATGTCGTTTATGCTAACCCCCAAACAATTAATGAAAGTGTAAGTCTTCCAATAGAGTGTACTACATAGGGTAGGTAGTGAAATGGGACGCTATTTATCCATTGTCCTAGGTAAGCATTATGTAAGGGGAGTCTTGATGAGCTTTATATGAATTGAATAAACTATGTCTTCTAAAAGAACGTACTACTTAGAGTAGGTGGTGGTATGGGACGTCATCTATCCATTTCATTAAGTAGACCTCCAGAAAGGGGAGTCTTGGTGCTAAGACTTCAGAAAGAGTGTACTACCTAGGGTAGGTGGTTGAATGGGACGCCATCTACTCATTGCACTAAGTAGGATTTCTGAAAGGGAAGTCTTGGTGTCTTATTTGAGTTTTCTTCTAATTTCTTGTTGTTGAATGTTGACTTGTTCTCCCGAGTTGAGCAAGACTATATCAGGCAGTCTTAAGGATCTCCTTCGTGCGCATTGATGGTGGTGTACGAGCCTTTCCATCATGTCTTACCTTGGAGATTCTAAGAATAATATTGGTTTGGGAAACTCCTACCGAAATTAGTTCACTTATTATTGGCAATACCTTTGCAGTTCACTTTTTTTTGAGTCATTTGGTTCACTGTGATGATAAAAGTGTTTACTGTAAATTTTGGGTTTTTCATTGTAAAGTGCCTCTTTTTGCTAAAATTATGGAAATCATTCTCTAAGTGTTAAATGATATTTCTTATGTTTTTTTTGCTTATAAATTCATGAATTTTTTACTTATTTTGCATGAAAGTCTATTTTTACTAAAATGTTCGTTTTTGCATGTTTTGCATATACTTTACTTAGTACATTATTTTTACTAAGCCCATACTTTTCTATATTTTATAATTATACGTCTAGAAGTAAGAAGAAGTCTACAAGGAGAAGCTTGGAAAAATCTTCTCTCTCAAGATTTTGTATGTTCACATACATTCGAGGACGTAGTCTATGTCTCTTAGTTTTGTTATTAAGACTTATTATATATTTCTTTCCATGTAAAGTGTCATGTCCCTAAGATTTTATTTCATGTATTTAAGATAGGCTTGTGACGATGAGAGATCTTTAGTATTCTTCAGAAAAATGTTTCCTTTATTAATTTATTCGTGATTAGTTTTAATTCTGCACTTATTTCATGGCTTATGTAATTGATGATAGTTAAGGGGATTGTACAAGACCCCAAAGGGTCAAGTACGGCCTCTCATAAACCAAAGGTTCTCCCTAACTTCTAGGGCCAATTTCTATGGACTTCTTCTACTTGGTAGAGAAAGGAGAGAGAAGGAAGAGAGTTTGGGGTTTGGGAATTATAAGAGCTTACGTTAGTTTAATTACCTTAGGGTCATTACATAAATTCTCATTTACAATAATTAGACCTTACCTACCCCTATGTAACCTCCTAACTAAGACAACAAACTTTATGAATTTATTAAAAACGTGCAGCAAAACAGTGGCTCCACATACGAGACCACGATCAACATATCGTGTGTCCATTGAGGGGAACTGTTCCTCTCTGTGCTGCATACTCGTCGATGATTTTAGTGACTGTCCATTTGAAGGCTTCCGAAACTTTTTCTAAGTGTACATCAGATCGTGGGTTGCATCTGCTGGTGGACACTGCCTTTGGCAGACTTTGACCGCAAAATGCAAGGGTTCTCCTCCAGGGCCTTTGTTGGTCCTTGGGGAGTCGTGCCTGGACTTTTAAATTACAAATAAATTCTAATCCGTGTTACACACCTTTCTACAAAATTCATCAATTTATGACTCCTAAAATCTTGTCATATAGGCTAAGTTATGATTTTACCTCATTGAACTAATTTCCGAACATCATGGACGTTCTTTGACGTTTTGATTTCAAAACTTCCTAAGCGACTTATATACATTAAAATTGACCTTAAAACAATGTGTAAACCTTTTAACACTCATTCTAGGATCAGAATACGTCTTAGACTTTCAAAGTGATACAAGTTTATTTAAGAGACATTCATCACATAAGGACATTCAAGTAATGGTCTTGGAGAAGACCTAGGGACTCACTCACTAAAATCTTCAAAGCATAACTTTGCAATGTCTAGATAGTGTATCATACCACCACCTAAACATCATAGAACTTCTCAAATACTGTAGATATTCCATATAATGAGAATAGTCAATAACTTAAATACACCATACTTGCTATACAAGGAATCTGGAGTCAAGAGCCTACTTTGATGGAGGTTTTTTTTATGGGCTAATGGTAGACTAGGACAGATCCATGTAGGCTCATAGTTAAAAAATATGAAGGGTTTCTTTGAAATCTAGCCTCATCATTAACTAGAGCTATTCCCCAAACCATACTTTCTCGGTGCTAGCCTTTATTATCATAAATTAGTTCAATAAAGGATTAGTTCAAGAGGTTCCATATCGGCTTCACCACCAAATCATAATACCTTATAAAGAGGTACCCTAGGCTTTCCTTACAATGGTTAAAAGGATATATTGATGATTTTCCTAAGGATTATTTATGTCGTTTCTGCCACAAAATCCTATGTCCACCATTCACACACGAAGGATACTATTATGACTTTGAACTTCAAGGATATCATAACCTTACATCTAAGATGAAGGTTACACATAAATGACCTTAAAAATGTTCAAGGTCACATTTCAATCCCACATACAAGACAAAGAGGGTTTAGTATGCTAACAAGAATTAATATTCACATTACACATGTATCAAGGAAGGAATACAAGTCTAACGAGAAAAGACACGCACATACTTCACATATAGCATATCATTCTCGAAGCACATAGGCAAAAACAACATCATCTGTAGGTCATCCTATTAACTACTATGATATAATCAATATAATCATCATAAGACTCACATAAACTAGTAGGAAGAATCACAGGTCAATCCTTACACTACACTTAAAAGGACATAATCTAGTCTAGCATGATCACCTAATGTCCATAGAAGAACAAATACCTTAACATCACTCAAAGGTATATAAATATAATTATAATTCAGAAAAATCAACTACACAAACCATCATTATATATCAAGTAATGCCTACAAGGACTTGATCATCATAATTAATTAAGTAACGCGGACGAGGCCAAATAACTCACAAGTAAAGCACATAGTACCGCCACCATAAGTGGACCATACTTATCACAACATAATTCAAGACCTATACTACATAATATAAATAGAATTAGAGTAGAATACCACCAATACACTCTCACCAGGTTAAGTCGTAGCTGAATCATCAAACATAATACTCAAAGGCCCTTACCCATGGCCATGATCATGAATTCAATCCAATACTTTCGATAGAAAACAAGTCAAAGATAATTAAACATAGATTTATTAATTTGGAGAACCATATTATCAATTCTAACATTATTCCATTATAATTCAATATCCCTAATCAAACTACATAAGAATTCAATAGCATTAAGACATAATCAAGTCACCCACAGAGTAGTCAAGAACTTGGGTTCATGAATTACATGGTTTCATATAGTAATAAAGATGAAAAGATAAAATTAAAATTAAATCAATCAATCTATAATGATTCAAAACGTTAAACATAGGAACACATGGATAGATATAAAAATTGGCCAAGTTAATCTTTGAAAGACTTCTGAAATTACTTTGAAATATGGCTTCTTGAAGAAAAGATTTTCAAGTATTCTGAGTCATATAATTAATGCTAGACCACGAATTTGATGAAGATTTGATAAAGAATCACCAACCAATGATCAATCAAAGCTCTAACTTGAGTTTTAACTCCAATGAAGTTCTAGAGAATTTCATAGAGAATTTGGGTTCTGATTTAGAATAATGAATTAATCTAGGTGTTTAGGTGTCACATGCAGGATCACCCTCTAGACGTAACTGGCGTCGTCTACCTCTTTGAGGATTAAGAATAGCCTCTTAGTTTACATTATTAGATTCATAGGTTAAAATATGGAATTTTCAAAAACTTTTCATTACTTCTACATTGAGGTTAACATGTACCTTTACATACAAATAATAGATATATATCGAGTATGCATATATCCTTTATATGGGAAAATTACTTAGTTTTCTACATTTATTGCACATACATATATAAAATATCACAGTCTCAAATGGACGTCTCATCTCAGAATCATCTAACAAGATTATACAGAATTGGGACTAGCACATACATCAATACAATAATAATTCATATAGTCTATACTATGTTTAATACCCAACTTGAATGATAGATAGTTCCATGTCTTCTTCAAAGTTGTCTAAAAGTCCTTCAACTAGCGGAACCTAAAATGTTGGGGAAAAGGAAGAAATTGGGTTAATACACCACTTGTACTAAGTATGAGACAATATTTTCACACATCATAAAATCGTACTAAGAAAAGGGACATTTCATAAAGGTATGCTTTTAGTTTGAAAAGCTTTAGGCAAATTGAATAAGAACATACAAATCAATAAGAAATATTCATTAAGTCCAAAGCATGTACACCACAAGACCAACAATACTAATTATAGTCAAGTCAACATGCATACCATATGATTGGACACATAGTCAAGCAATTCTATCAGCAAGTACTAACATTAACAAGCATGAATAATAGTACATTTTAACATCATCAAATCAAGACAATTACCCATGAACCCCTATTAAGTCAACTAGTGAAATGACAAACCAAAGCCCCATAAGTTTACCCAATCAAGTAACCCAACAAGAATCATGACTAAGATCAAACTTCTCATAGCATATCATTGAGAGTATATATCAGCATTCTTTAACAATGTAGATCAGAACATATTAATGAGTGAAACCTATCAACATATAGTTTCAAGCATGTGGAAGTTCATCATATAAATATCATGTACCATTATAAGAATATACATACGTAAGATCATCCTCCTAAGGTTCCTCTCGAGGAAAACTGGTGCAAGTCATAGGTAAAGTCCCATACCCTTATATAGTTAGTCAATTTCTTAGGTAACCCGTAATTCATTAGTTCAATTTAGTTTTGGGAACAATTACCTTAACCGATATAGACCAGAAGAGCTAAGTCTGGAATCTGGTGTTGTAAAACCATACACTGATGGAAGGTGGTTTACCGGCCAATGTAAAACCAAAGATAAACATAACATTCTAGGTGGATCCAGTAGCTAGTCTTCTTATATGGGAAACATAGTTCAAGAACTAAGAGATAGGTACAACCTGTCTACATGCCACTTGGAAATTGGAGCCTCCTCCAATGGTAATCCAAAAGATGAGTAACCCTTATAGGATACTAAAAACCTCATGTAGAACTATAGGGTGAATCTTCCTCTATGGAAAGTCAACACCTCCCATTGTCAAGTTCACTCGATGCTAAGATAAGTCCCTCTTTGAAATGTCTTTAATATATTCATTAATAATTTTAAATTTAGGTAGGTCATAGGGTGTATCCCTTGTATAATAATCATTATCATTTCTCAATAAGAATTTCATGAGTATAATACTTTCATGACAATTCATACATGTGAGGTTAACACATTTACATAGTCACATGATATTAAGGCTCATTGGTAAATCATAACCGTCCTTATTATATTTACATCTTAGGAAAAACCTCAGCATGCATAGTCAATACATTTCAATTAAACATCATACCAACCCTATCAATCCTAATATAAGGCATACTCCAAAACAACATCATGACTTACTCACATTTTAACCATAATTGAAGTAAATAATAGGGATCACTAGACTTACCAAATATCCTACATAATCAATTATCAAGGTCTTACCATTAACCCTTAACTCAACCAAATTAGGGCGTAGTATCTTCATGTAATAATAAACAACATGATAAAAACGCTAATTGAATCACTATTTCACAATCCAACACTAGTTCATAGTTTAAGACAAGAGACATAGCTCAAAGTCATAATCTAGATCAATTACTCAAGAATTAGCATTATAGGACTAAAATTTATCTTAATATATTCATAATTGATACAATAACATCATATAGTAGTATATCCGCCAATAATCAATTCAATTGAACCAACATTACACAATTCATTTCAAGATCATATTCTAGGGTTAAAGGGAATAGGCCATCTTCTACAAAATAGATCAATTGATCAAGGTATAGCATAATTGAGATAATGTACATATTATTATATTTAAAATATATAAATTAAATCATAAACACATCCGTTTACAAGATCACTTTCGAGATTGGAAAAGACCCACATGAAAATCAACTTTTGAAATTAATTTTATGGGACCCAATGAGGTAAGGGTCTCAAAGGTGAAAGGAATCTCATACCTTACGAATTTATGAATATTAATTTTAAACATGACACGTTTCATCCCTTTAACCCACCTCTAGTTTGTTCTTCGATGGGGTTTCTTTGGGAGAGAGAAAGAAGAGAGTTTTGGGTTTGGAAATTCTGAAAGCATAGGTTAGTCTAATTAGGTTAGGTCTTTACGTAGGTGGTTAACTAAATTAATCATACCTTCCAAAACCCCTTATTAAATTTCTAACTAATAAAACTAATTAATTTACTTGAATGAAAATGTGCAGCAAAACCCGTCCTTACATACAATACTATGATCGATGAATCGTGTGTCCATCGACTGTCACTGCGCACCATCGTGCTGCATATCCCTCTACGAGTTCAGAGACTATGAAAAATTATTCTTTGTCCAAATTTACTAAGTGTCCATCGACGGTGGACATCAACTCCTCATAGATTGCACCACGCCTCGTCAGTGTCCTCCATCTATCAACACTGTCTCTTGACGGATTTTGCCACCTTTGGCAAGGGTCCTCCTCAAGGGCCCTTGGTTAATACTTGAGAGTCTTTCTAAGACGTTTCGACTCTTAAGTAACTCTAATACGTATTAGACACCCTTCCACAAATTTTCATCATTTTTTGACTCCTAAAAGCTAGTCAAATAGGATAAAGCACGCTAGTACCTCATTGAACTAGTTTCTGGACGTCATGGATGTTTTTTGATGTTTTTTTTTCTAGAATTCCTAAATGACCTATATTCATTAAAATTGACCTTTAAATAGTTTCTAAACCTTTTTGCACTCAGATTTTGCCCTAGAAAACGTCTTGGATTTTCAAAGTGTTACATTATGCCCTCCTTAGGAACACTCGTCCCCAATGACAATAAAATAATAGAAATGAAAGAATAAACTCAAGACTAGCTGCCCAACAAACAACAATAAATTATAATATAATTTCCAACATCAATCATATTGTATACAAAAGGCAATTCAAAAGCTTTAATTACCAAACATAAGGCTCAACATTACATTATGAGGAATATCCTTCTCACAACAAAAAGATCTAAAAATACCTTACATGAGTCAATTATGCCAATGTTCAACTAACCAACATGCTACATATCTTTTCATAAACACTCACCAATATCAAAATGCACAGCATAACAAAAACAAGAAGAATTACAAAATTTCCAAGTTGAAAACACATTTCACTTTAAATTTTTCTAATGACATCAAAATACACATTTTTTCATATCTTCACTAAAAATGAAGAAACTTAAATTTTTAGTCATTATTTTCACTATAAGTAAGAAAAACGTACCTTAGTTATCAAATTGATGAGGGTAACATGACTTCATGTCGGTCTCGGCCTCCATGTTGCTCCCTCAATTAGGTGACTCTTTGATAACACCGTTAAGGAATCCACCTCGTGGTTATTTAACATATTTAATTGCCATCAATGATTTCAACCGGAACCTCCTTATAGTAGAGGTTATCTTGCACACCATAACCCTCAATAGGAAGAATAAACTCGAGATCACAGATACTCTTCTTAAGTATAGAAACATGGAAAAACGGATGAACAAAAGCCAATTCAGTTGGCAACCTTAACTCGTAGGCTACCTTATAAATCTTTTGCAAGATTTCATAGCGACCCATATAACGAGGAGTCAGCATTACTTCATTAACAAATCAAACCACCCGATTCATAGGATAAATTTTCAAGTACACTTTATCATCTTCTCCAAACTCTAATTCCCTTGTCCTATGATCAGCATAAGACTTTTGCCGACTATAGGCTGCCTGTAACCGGTTACTTATGCTATGAACCTTCTCAAAAATCTTATAAACTAAATCGTAGCTATTGTTGTATGCAAAACCACAAAAGGCAAATGTTTATCCTAATTTCCCTTGAAATCAATGATACAAGATTAAGCATATCTTTATGGGTTTGAATAGTACGTTCTGCTTGACCATCCGCTTGGGGATGAAAGTGGTGCTTAGATTAACCTTGGTACCCAACCTTTCTTTGAATGATCTCCAAAACCTAGATGCGAATTATGCACCCTGATCCGATATGATTCATTATGGAATACCATGGCGATACACAATCTTATTCATGAAGATCCTTGCGTAATCCTCCACCGAATAGGTAGACTAGACGGGAATAAAATGAGCTGATTTGGTCAACCTATTCACAACCACCCATATAGAGTTACATTGCTTTTGTGTTCGAGGAAAACCTACAAAAAAATCCATATTGATGTCTTCCCACTTCCAAGTAGGAACTTTTATTTCTTGCAGTAAGCTAGTGGGCTTTTGGGTTTAGGTTTCCCTTGTTGGATATTTGGACACTTTGCAACATATTCCGCTATGTCCTTGTTCAAGCCTTCTCACCTAAACACTTTCTTAAGGTCATGGTACATCTTTGTCAAACCCGGATGAATGGAGTAACGGGACACATGAGCTTCCTCAAGTATCTTGTTTAACAAACCATCTACATTTGGAAAACACAACCTTCCTTGGTACCTCAAAGACACCATCTCCCCCTAAGGAGAATAACTCATAAAACTTAACAAGAACCGATTCCTTAAACTCCATCAAAAGCTGATCAAGGGGTTGTTTGTACTTCTCCTCAACTACCAAAGATGACTCGGAGTTATGATGGATTGTAAAACCAGTATTCGCAGAATCTTTATCCCTCACGCCTAATCTAGACAACTTATGAACATCTTTCACTAGGTCTTTGTTGTTTTCCTTTACATGAGACACACTGCCCATGGTCATACAACTTACAGTATCCGCAACCACGTTGGCCTTGCTTTGATTATAGAGAACACTCATCTTGTAATTTTTGAACAATTCCATCCACCTTCTTTATCAGAGATTCCACTCCTTCTTAGTAAACACATATTGGAGAGACTTATGGTTGGAATACACATAACCTTTTCAAGTTAAATACCACGACAGTTAACTCAAGACCATGAGTTGGATAGTTTCTCTCATGCGCCTTAAGTTTTCTAGAAGCATAGGCTACCACTATCCCATGATGCATAAGTACACACCCTAAACCTACTCAGGATGCAACATAATATACAACGAAGACTTCCTACCCTCAAGTAAAGTCTACATCATATAGGAAGTAAGTCTATCCTTCATAATTTTGAAGCTTCTCATACATTCCTCCAACCACTCATCTTTGCTACTCTTTTAGGTCAAATTAGTCAAGGGAGATGCAATGAACACGAAACCATCCACAAACTTTCGATAATAACCCTGTAAATCGAAGAAACTCCTAACGTTTGTTTCCCTAAGGAGTTGATCAAATAATTCGTAAATCTGAGGGAGAGGATAGTTATTGATAATAGTAACTATATTGAGTTGGCGATAATAAATACACATCCTAAGGGAACCATCCTTCTTCCTCACAAATAAAACCTTCGAAACCCATGGAGAAATACTAGGTCTAATAAAGCCTCTCTAGTAAATATTCAAGTTGGGCCTTCAACTCTTTCAATTCGGCCAAAACCATCCGATAAGGAGGAATCGAAATGGGATTTGTATCCGATAACGAGTCGATACAAAAATCAATTTCCCGTTGGGGAGTAATACCAGGAATATCATTAGGAAATACCTCTTGATATTCCCTCACTATAGGGACCGACTCTATAGGAGGAATTTCATAGTCGATATCTTGGTCTCTTACTATATGGTATTAACACCTTTTAGAGATCAGTTTACAAGCTTTCAAATAAGAGATGGTACTACCACTAGGAATAGAATTTTTCCCCTTTCACTCTAAAATGCCTCACTTGTAAGATTAAACTTCATCACCCGTGTTGTACAATCTTTAAAGAAAAAATACGCATGAAACCAATCCATACCAAATTTGCTATCAAAATCAAACATATAAAGTTCTACTAGTTCAACATAGGTAACTCTATTGGGAAACGTTATAGAATAATTTCTATTTACCCTCTTTGCAACCACCAACTCACCTACTAGGGTATTCACTATTAAAGGTTAATTTAGAGTATCAGGTAAAATCTCAAACATCTTAGGTATCAAGGAACTAACAAAAGTTAATATAGTTCACAGATCAAGTAAAGCATTTTCATAATTGGAATAGATTTTGAACATATCGGTAACCACGTAGGGAGAAGTCTCTTTCTCACCCCTAGAGGGGAGAGCATAAAAGAGATTCTTCTTTGGAGGATCAAAAGTTTAACCACTTGCTTTAGCTTGGCAACTACTCTTGTCTTTACGTTTCACATTAGGTCAATCCCTAATTTTGTCGCCAATCATGCCACTACTAAAGCAATTGCTTGTTCCAATTGATCATTCTCTAAAATAACCCTTTCCATACTTTGCACAAGTAGTCTTATTGCTTAGTGAACTAGTATCCATTACTATTTTAGGCTTACGGTTAGACACTTCATAATAACGAGCCTTAGGGAACTCGGAAGGAACTTGAATAGAAAACAACTTCTTGAACTTACGCTGGTCTTTTATATCAAGACTACCATTTGAAGAACCACTATTAAATAACATTTTCCTCTTGGAATCTCTACTCTTTCTCTTATCTTTTAATTGTTCTATTTGTTTAGAATAAACCATGAGATGAGAAATGTTCAAATTCTCATGTAGCAGAGCAGAATGAGATTTCTCTTGAAAGTCATCTGACATTCCTTCACAAAGATGTTCATTTCATCCCTAGGATCGGAAACCAAAGAAAGATCATATTTTTACAATGGAGTGAAATTATAAGAAGTATTAAAGAACAATCATACCTCCTTGACGAAGGTTGATGAACTCCACCACTTTAGCTTCTCGATTCTACCTAGGAAAGAGTATATCAAGAAAAGCCTTCGTGAACACTTCCCAAGCCACCGTTCAACCCCTTAACGACCTATTGTCTCTCCAATGGATATACCAAGTTTTGGGCACACCTCCCGATAAGCTTGGTCCGTCAAGGCTTGTGCTTGAGTAGTGAAGGCTTGTGTTTGGGTAGTAATGGCTTGAGAAATTTGGAAGATAGTACCCTTTATTGCACAATCCACTAATGGAGGATCGAACAGAGATTGTTCATCATTAACATTTTCTTCATGTGGAGGGACTTGATCACCATGGGGAGGAAATACGTCATTGGCCATCTCTTCTTCAATTCTTCGTGTCGCGTTTTTTCAATTATTCATTGCCTATAATTACAATAAGAGGATTAGATGCAAAAGAACATAAATCTAACACTCTAGATGCATAATATTGGACTTCCAATAAAGTGAGAGTTTCCTAAGTATCATATAGCGTCATATCCATAAGTGTGGCGTGCTTCACAATTATGAGTACAAATCTATATAAATGTGTTTAGAGACACATCGACTCAAAGATATTTAACTTCATGCTCTGATACGAAGTTTTTCACAACCGGGGAGAACCCCCTAGACGTAACCGGCGTCGCCCTCCTTTTTAAGGACTAAGACTATCCTCCTAGCTTACATTATTATATTGAAAGGTTAAAAATGCGGAATTTTTAAAAAACTTTTTATTACTACTTATACATAATCGTTTACATAGACATCTACAAACACATAATAAATATATATTGAGTATAAATAGACCCTTTGTATAAGAATATTACTTAGTCTTCTACTTTTAGTTCACATAGATATATAAAATATCACTTAGTCTCAAATGGACGTCTCATCTTATAACCACCTAACAAGAGTATACAAAATTTGGCCTAGCCATACATCAATACAATAAGGCCTCATATAGTCTATACAATGTTTAATATGTAAATGAAAATAATATAAGAGTATTAAAACTAAAAAAACTCCATAAGTTAGAGTGTGTCATTTCCCTCGGAAAATAAGGACCTACCCAACTTGGTTGATTGAGAATAACAAGTCTTCTTCAAAGTTGTCTCAAAGTCCTTAAACATTCGGAACCTAAAATGGTTAGAAAAGGAAGAAATGGGTTTAGTACACAACTTGTACTAATTATGAGACAAAATGCGCACATTTCATAAAATTACGGTATGAAAAGGGACATTTCATAAAGGTATGAAAATTACATTGAAAAGCTTTATGCACATTCAATACGACAATACCAATCAATAAGATATATTCATTAAAGCCAAAGCATGTACACCACAACACCAACAATACTAAGCCTATTAAACTCAACATGCATATCATATAATTGGACACATAACCAAGCAACTCTATCCTCAAGTGCTAATATAAACAAGCATGAATAAGAGTTCATTTGGACATGACAAAAGCAAGAAAATTACCCTTGAACCCCTATTAAGTCAACAAGTACAATGAACAATAACAAGCCCCATAACTTTACTCAATCATGTAACCTCACAACAATCAGGACCAACATCCAACTTCTTATCGTATATCATTAAGATTACACAAATCATTCTTTAACAATGTAGACCAACACATATTCAAAAGTTAAACCAATCAACACATAGTATCAACCATGTGAAACTTCATAATAGGCATATCATGTAATATTATAAGCATATGCATACAAAAGAACATCCTCATAAGGTTTCCCTTAAGGCAAACTAGTGCACGACTTTCGTAGAGTCCCATACTCCTACCCAGGAAAAGTTAACATGTTAGGTAACCCTAGTTGGTTTGTACTTCATTACTTGATTTTAGTTTAGGCAACACTTATCTTAACTGATATAGACCACAAGACCTAATCGTGGAATCCATGTTTTAAATCCTTTCACCGATGGATAGTGGTATACCGGCCAAAGTAAAACAAAACATAAACATAGCTTTCTATATGGATCCACTATCTAGTCTTCATATAGAGTAAACATAGTTACATAACTAAGATATAGGTACAAACTCTCTACATGCCACTTGGAAATTGGAGCCTATTTTGTCATCACTCAGATTCTAGAATCCAAAACGCAGCCGGCGTTGTTGACATCTCAGAGGTTACAGACAAGCCTCATCTTGCATTCATCACATTCATCTAGTTAAATTTGAGGAAATTTAAAACTTTTTATATGTATGAATTATTAATATTATTCATTAAATTATTAACTAGATACATCATATGCTAAGATCCACATAAGAAAACAATCATCCAACATAAAGAATCAATTCGAAACTGAAGAAGAATATATCATAAATAGTTTGCCAAACGTGGCCTTATTACAAAAATTCGAAATGAAGGTGCGAAAGAAACTCCAGGGACAACATCCACTAGAAATATCTAAAACTAAGGATATACTAAATCAGTAGCATCCTCGAAATCATGAGGACCTACCAAATGGTTTGGAGAAACACTGAAGTCCAAACCGCTGCATGTGGCGCCAACCTGTCCTCTAACCTGCACCTATCAAAGTAGTAAATAGTAGGGGTTAGTACACCACTTGTACTAAGTATGGGTGTATGCACACATACACATAAAGCTATGCATGATCAATGAAATCTCTCCTAAACGACATGATATTTCTGGAATGTCTAGTCACTAGACATTCTTAATACATTGGTTGTGAATTGTGGTAGAATATGATGTGTTTTAATGCATTCGAAGCACAAAACTAATTTTATATATGATTACAATATATTAGTATCATCAACATAATTTTAGAACCACTCAGGCGGAAACATGAGGTTCTGATCTTCTTAGGCCTAGAGCTCCTCTTTGTACATTTATATTATTTTACACTATATATTCATTTCCTTTCATAAACAATTCTCTATTGCTCATGCCATTGATTTCATTACTTTAATATTTTATATATTATACATTTCATGTACATGAGACTTTGGAATCGTTGATGTAGCATAAGACATCCCAAGTGAGGGCCCAACATATGGGAACTCCACCCCAAGGTCTTCTTTAGCAAACACAGAGTCTACCTCATTCGTTCATTCGTACTTCACATTATTCATTTCATTTATTCGTAGGCTGATGCAAACACCAACTATACCTAGGATGAAGTTTAAGACTCTCACTGGGATCATGAAGTGCGATGACCAACAATGACCTAATATCATTAGTTGAATCTGATTTCACCTCCTTTTTGTCTTGCAGAAACACCAACGTGTATCGTTTATTTCATTATCTTTCATACATTGATGAACTCTAACCTTATCCGACATAGATAATGTGAGTATCATGAAATCCAGTGTCTACCCCACACAAAAAAAGAGGTGGATTCACCAGCCAAAGTTACCCAAAACATGCTAGCGTACATGAGAATTGAACCCTGCCATATCCCTATATTGGCTGTATAGGTTCAAAAACTAGGAGATATAAGGAGACCCATACCCATCATGCCATACAATCTCATATTATGAGAGTTACGTGAACCTCCACCCTTCCCGAAAGAAGGCATCACCGCTCAGAGCTAGCCCTTCGGTGCTCAGTATAAAGTTCCATTTCATTCAACTCATATGTCATGGAAGATGGCTACTTGTATGAGGACATCATAGCTCAATAGATGTTTTCTCATCTCAACGTTAGTATTCAGTATACATTAGTCTCAATACATTCATTAGAGTGTATATATAGATTGGTTTCTTCATTAGCTTTAAACTATGATAGGTGAGTACGTTTTGGTAACATTTACTTAGGCTCATTTGAAATTGTTCTCATCCTTAATATTAACATCTTATCATATTGTCACCACATTCATTAGCATTAGGATATGTGCTTTTCATAATTACTCATCCTTTATAGGTGAATGTTCATTTTTTATTTTCTTATAGTATTGACTCAAGCATTATGGAGGCTTGCTTCTAGGTTGAGATTTACTCACTCTATTGATGACGGTCATCCTTACATTACATTGATGAAATGTAAATTTTCCTTATATATCATCCTTTGTTGTTTATGAGATTGGCTCATACCTTCTAACACCTTCATACGTGAGTATTCTTTTAACATAGTTGGTTAGGTGTAAGTGAGAATTGTCTCACTTCCTTTAACACCCCATTCTGATTACTTACTTACTTTAGACACCTTTAATTAAGTTATAACTCACGTTACTAACTTACTTTAGTGTAGTACATTCATATCATCGTTTATGGACGATGGACACTTTATTTTATGAGTTTCAAGAGTTCATATGTCATTTTTTTAGAGCATGTTGGGAGTTGTTTCAATGAGTGGCATGCCCTTGATTATCGATTCACTAAATTAGATTCGAAGTGCTTATATTATCATTTGATACTCTAACTACACAATATTGACATATTATTAGTATTGGCCTCAACCTTTGAATATTAAACTACATAACCATTTTTGTTGGAATGTGCCAATTCTACGTATGTTCATATTTAAATTTAATTTGTATCGACCATTAGTCAATCTTTTAATTATTTAACATAATATTACAGTCTTATTCATACATCAATTTTAGACAATGTATTGTTACCATTTTATTGTCATACGATTATTATTGGAGTAGGCATAAGCCAATTTTTATGTGCAACATGCTTATGTTTTTATACATTATACATTAGCCAATATTTTACTTATTTAGAGATAACATTATAGACAATTCCTATTTAAATTTTGAGCAATGTTTTTGTTAGCCATTTTATTGACATAAGGCAAACATTCACTCAAATAATGATTTCATGGAGATCCTTTTTAGCTAACCTTATAACATAACTTTAGGCATAACGTTTCTTTTTTAAACATCTAGTACAGCGTCATATTAGCATTTTATGAATATATTATCTTTATAACGTCATATTAACAATAAGTATGCACAACAGATCATAACATCTTCATACATAATATTTTCGGACATTTCTTTAAGGCCTAAGTCATATGTAGCCCCTCAAAGTTTTCCGCATATTTCACTTAGACACCTCAACTATACGATGTTTCTATTGAACACCTCAATGGTAAAAAAGTCATGCCCATTGAACACAAAATGCTGACATGTTAAAAACGTGTGATTTACTCTCTTTAAGCGCGTAAAGGTAACAAAATTATTTTTTTTCTATGTTTTACACCTAAATTAATATTTTTTTAAAAGGAAATAATTTTTTTTTAAAAAAGAAAAAGAGTTGTCTTCTTCCCCAGAGTTGTCTTCTTCCCCTTCAACTATGCAGAACCCACCCCTATATTTCCCTTACCTGCAACTATGCACAACCCACCCCTATATTTCCCTTACATGAAACTATGCACAACCTACCCCTATATTTTTCTTACTAGCAACTATGCAAAACCCACCCCATGCCCTGCACCTCGATCTTTCTCTCACAATTTATGGTTCTTCTCTTCCTTTTTTTCGTTTTTTTAGATCTACGTCTCAAATATTGATTCGTCGAATATTTATTACCAGAAAACTTTATAATTATAATTATTTCACGACCAAATCCACAAAGATAATGCACTAGTTATGTCAGTGAAAGAGATAAAATTGAATGAAAGAGAAGGAAGAGGCATGGCGATGATTTGCTGGTGTCGTATTTGTTGCCGGTGGCGGTAAAGACAATGGGTCGGACAATAAAAACAAAAGAAGTTTTATATTTATAAAATTATTTTTTAATTATTTAAAAAGACCCTTTTAGAAAAATTTAACTCAATTCCATGTTTCATCATATTATTGGTGGTTAGTTTTTTCAAAAAATTCTTTTCGATTTTTTTTGGTTGGTAAATAGACAAAAATAGTTGTATTTTAGTATATCATTTTTGAATGAATTTTTTGGATATAAATGACGCATGTCATCATTTAATTCACAAATTTGTCATGTCACTGCCATGTCATAGAAAATGCACTACACACATCTTATATATTTGGTTGATTGTCAAAAAATGTAAAATAGGTATCAATTTAAAGGTGTGTAGGTGTTCAATAGGTACTAGACCTAGTTGAGGTGTCTAAATGAATTATGCGGACAACTTTAAGGGGCTACAAATGACTTAAGCCTATCTTTAACATAGTATTATTCTTTTAATTAACATAACAACACTTAACATCAAACGCGTCGAAATAATAGATTCATCAAATCATTATTTAATCAAATACACATTAATATCAGACAACACCACATACCAACAACATGATTTCTAACCTATTCAACATTCAAATCTTAACAAGGATGTTAGGGAAAGGAGTTCAACAAGAATGACGTGAAACAACCCTAGTTTTCAAGATCTTTGAATCATTCGAAAAAAGTTCTCTTTAGGAAATAAGTATAGAAAATAAACCCATACCTTATGTATAACTTAATCTTTGAAGACCACATTGAACAAAACCTTGAAATCGCCCTAGAGAAATCGATTAATTTTTCTATTTTTCTTTCGTTCCTTACTTGCTGATTTTGCATCCCCTTTTCTATGAGTTTGAACATTAATTTTATATTTAAGAACTGATATTGAATTATAAAACTTAGGGTTGATAAATTTATTTCATAAATAATTAACCAATTACGAAAAATCCCCTTCTAAGTTGATTAAAAATAGGAGAATATAACACTTAGTCAAATCTAGAAATTGGTGTTGACTATGGTTTTTGTCAACATTTTGACATTATATTAATTAATTAAATTCTTAATTTAATCAATTTAGGTACCTAGGGTAAGTACTAAAGTACACCTAAGTCATTTGAGCCAAATTTAACCCTTTTGGACTATCCTAGGTTAAGTACTAGGATGTTTCTTGAGTTGTACTAGGTTAGTGTAACAATTTCGTTTTGATCATTTAAACTAATAAATAAAATACTAATTTAATTAATTAGGTGATCTAAGGTAATTAAAAAGTTACCCTTAAGTGATTAGTAGCATAATTAATCCTTTGAACCATCATAGGTTAAATACAAGGTTGTCTTTTTCTTGTCTCAACCAAAATCTAGAAACTTCTTTGTGATTTTAGTTTTGACCCTTTAAATTAATTAATTAAGTTGCTAAATTAATTAATTAATTAGACAATGGTACGTATTAAAGTATACCTAAGTTGTTAGGACCATAACTAACTCTTTGGACCATCCTAGGTTAGGTACTAGGTTGTCCCTTTGTTGTCTTAACAAAAATCTAAAAATTTCCTTTGTAGTGTTGGTTTTAGCCCTTTTAAATTAATTAATTAATTAATTTACTAAATAAATGTAACCTTGGGGAATTAATAATTTACCCCTTAGTTTATAGGATCATAACTAACCTATTGGACTATCCTAGGTTAGGTACTAGGTTGTCTCTTTAACTAGTACTAGGTTATTGTCAACCCAGTTTTTGTCCTAGGTTGTCGTGTGGACTAGCGGGTCCATTTCGGTTAATCCTAGTTTAGTTAGCTATTTGGGGCAGTAGGTGAGAGTATAAAATTGGAATTTAATTTATGCCACACATGGAGTGGTCCCTTATGCACATTTTGTGCCCTTAAATACCCTAACCGAATTCGGTTAGTGTGGTCCCCTACATTGGTGCTTCTTCACATATCTTGTACATGTGCTTGCACATGGGTTGGTTGACATCCTTAACTAACTATTATTTGTGGTTGTTTTTAGATTTAGATCCTAGGTAGTTTAACATCATTCTCTTACACCAAGTTTGTCACGACTCGGATTCTAGAATCCGAATCGCAAGGCGCCGTTGATCTCTCAGAGGTCGCAGACAAGCCTCATCTTGCATTGATCACATTCATCTAGTTAAATTGCAGAAAATTCATAACTTTTTATATGTATGAAGTATACATATACTTCATATAATTATTAACTCGATAGATCATATACTAAGTTGAACATAAGAGAACAACCATCTAACATAAAGAATCAATTCGAAACTAAAGATGAATATATCATAAATAGTTTTCCAAACATGGCCTTATTACGAAGCTTCAAAATGAAGGTGCGAAAGAAACGCTAGGTACAACATCCACTAGATATGTGTAAAACCAAGGCTAGACTAAATCTGTAGCATCCTCGAAATCATGAGGACCTACCAAATGGTTTGGAGAAACGTTGAAGTCCTGACCGCTGCAAGTGTCGTCAACCTGTCCTCTAACCTGCACCTATAAAAATAGTAAATAGTTGGGGGTTAGTACACCACTTGTACTAAGTATATGTGTATGCACACATAAACATAAAGCTATCTATGATCAATGAAAGCTCTTCCTAAACTACATGCTATTTCATAAAAGTCTAGTCACTAGACTTTCTTAATTCATTGGTTTTGAATTGTGGTACGAATATGATGTGTTAAATGCATTCAAAGCACACAACTGATTTTCTAAATGATTACAATATATTTTTATAATCAACATAATTTTATAACAACTCAGGTGAAGACTTGAGATTTTGATCGTGTTAGGCCGAGAGCTCCTCTTTGTACACTTAGATTATTTTTCATTCTTTTTCTTCTTCTTGTTTTGTAGTTCAATAACTCGTTTGGTCGTATGTTTTACTTACAAGTGCAATGATTCATTGTAGTCCCATACCCATAATGAATCGATGTTAGTAATCCAAGGACTGGGGAATGATTTCCCTACCTTATAGTGAGTCCTTCATTACACTATATATTCATTACTTTTCATAAGCAATTCCCTACTTATCAAGACATTGATTTCACCACGTATGTTTATATTTTAATTAAATATGTACGAAACATTAGCCATTATTTTAATTATTTAACATAATATTATAGTCATTTACATACATCACTTTAAGACAATGTATTGTTAGCCATTTTATTGCATACAATTACTATTGGCATAAACAATTGGGTATAGATTTCATAACCATATTTGTTGGCATAAGCCAATTTTCATGTGCAACATTCTTAAGTTTTTATACATTATACATTATCCAATCTTTTAATATTCAGAGATAACATTATAGCCAATTCCTATTTTAATTTTGAACAATATTTTTGTTAGCCATTTTATTGATATAAGGCAAACATTCTTTCAAATTATGATTTCACAGAGATCCTTTTTAGCTAACCTTATAACATAACTTTAGGTATAAAGATTTTATTTTAAACATATTAGACAACATCATATTAGTATTTGAAGAATATATCATCTTTATAACGTCATATTTACAGTAAGTATGCACAACAGACCGTAACATCTTCATACACAAAATTTTTGGACATATCTTTAACATAGTATCATTCTTTTAATTCACATCATAACACTTAACATCAAACAAGTCCAATTAATAGATTCATTCAATCATTATTGAATCAAATACGCATTAAGATCACCCAAACACCACTTACCAACAACATGATTTTTAACCTATTCAACATTGAAATCGTAACAAGAATACTAGGGAAAGGAGTTCGACAAGAATGAAGTACCAAAAAAAGATCCGTTAGATAAAGAATTCCAGGAGAAAAACCCATAACTTATGTAAACTTAATCTACGATGACCACATTGAACAAAACTTGAAGAAACCTTGAATTCGGCCTAGAAAAATCAACAAATTTTTCTGTTTTTCTTTCGTTCGTTGCTTGCTTATTTTGTGTCTCCTTTTTATTAGTTTTAACGTGATTTTAAGGTTCAAGAAATGATATTGAATTATAAAAATTAGGTTTAATAAGTTAATCTAACAATCTAATTTACCAATTTCAAAAAATCCCCTCCTAAGTTAATTAAACATAGGAGAACATTACACTTAGTCAAATCTGGAAATTGGTGTTGACTATGGTTTTGCTCAACATTTTGACTTTATATTAAATAATTAAATCCATTATTTAATTATTTTAGGTAACTAGGGTAAGTACTAAAGTACCCCTAAGTCATTGGAACCAGAATTAACCCTTTTTGACCATCCTAGGTTAAGTTCTAGGATGTTTCTTGAGTTGTACTAGGTTATTGTAAGAATTTTGTTTTGATCATTTAAAATAATTAATTAAATTTATAATTTAATTAATTAGGTAACTTAAAGTAATTACTAAATTACCCTTAAGTTTTTAGGACCATAATCAATCCTTTGAATCATCCTAGGTTAAATACTAGGTTGTCTTTTTTTTGTCTCAACCAAAATCTTGAAACTTCTTTGTGATTTTTATTTTGACCCTTTAAATTAATTAATAATTTTCTAAATTAATTAATTAAGTAAAATAGGGTACTTACTAAAGAATACATAAGTTTTTAGGACCTTAACTAACTCTTTGGACCATCCTAGGTTAGGAACTAGGTTGTCCCTTTCTTGGCTTAACAAAAATCTGAAAATATCCTTTGTAGTATTTGTTTTAGCCCTTTTAAATTAATTAATTAATTTGCTAAATTATTTAATTAGGTAACCCAGTGGAATTATTAAAGTACCCCTTTGTTTATAGTACCACAACTAACCTTTTGGACAATCCTAGGTTAGGTATTATGTTGTCTCTTTAACTTGTACTAGGTTAGTGTCAACCCGCTTTTGGTACTAGGTTTTCTGGTTGAATAGTGAGTCTATTTCGGTTAGTCCTAGGTTAGTTATCTATTTGGGTCAGTAGGTCAGAGTATAAAATAAGTTAGGAAGTTAGGCCCCACATGGAGTGGTCTCTTATGCACGTGTTTGTCTCCTTAACTACCCTAACTGAATTCGGTTGGGGTTGTCCCCTCCTTCGGTGCTTCTTCACATGTCCTGCGCATGTGCTTGCACATGTGTTGGTTGCACTTTCCTAACTAACTATTATTGATGGTTTCTTTGGGAATGTTTACTTATTGTTCCAAAGATCCTCACTATATCCTTGGACAGTTGGATGCCTAGTACTTCAATATCTATTTTGTGAATACTATTATTTTTAGTTTAGAGTCCTCCTTGCAGGTACATTTAGTGAACATCAATATTTCATTGGGGTATGACACCCCAAAACATATATTTCTTATTCATTTATAGAAAATTGGCAAATATCTTTTAGCAAAATTTTCTATACTATGCCCAATATTTCTTAATATTGTGCATTGGGGAACCTATGTAACCCTAATAGAATATCCTAAGGTCATATTGGGCTATTCATTAGACATATAATTTACCAGAATGTTACATCTCTAATGGGAATCCATAAGATGGCTGACCTTCATAGGGGAGTAAACACATCATGTGGAACAATAGGGTGAATCTTTCAGTATAGAATGTCAACACCTCCCATTATCAAATACACTCGGTTTTAAGCTAAAATTCCTCTTTGAAATGTCTTTAATGTGTTTAATAATTAAAAGAACTTAATGTAGCTCATATGGTCCATCCCTTGTATAATAATCATCATCATTTCTCAATAAGAATTAATGAGTATAATCATTTCATTACAATTTATATATGTGACGTTAACATATTTACCTAGTCACATCATCTTAAGGTTCATTGGTAAATCATCACCATCCTTATTACATTTAAATGTTAGCCAACATCTAAAAATTCATAGTCAAGACATTTCAATTCAACATCATACAAACCCTAACAATCCTAATACAAGGAATATTCCAATATAATATCATAACTTAGTTACAATTAACCATAATTGAAGTAAATAATAAGGATCACAAGAATTACCAATTCTCCTTTATAATATATCTTCAATTTCTTACCATTAACCCGTAACTCAATCCAATTATTGTTAAGTATCATCATATAACAATAACCAACATGATAACAAGGCTAATTGAATCACTACATCAAAATCCAACACTAGTTTATAGCTTAAGACAATAAAGATGGTTCAAAGTCATAATGTAGATACATTACGCAAGAATTAGCATAATATGACTCAAATTCTCTTAATATATTCTAAATTCATTCAGTTACATCATCTAGAAGTAATTCAACCAATAACAAATTCAATTAAATTAATATTACACAATTCATATGAAGATCATAACCTAGGGTTAAGGGAAATAGGTCATCTTATAGAAACTAGACCAATTCATAAACAAATAATATAAATGAGTTAAAATACATGTTAATATATTCATAACATACAAAACAAATCATAAAAACATCAATTTACAAGATCAATTTCTAGATAGGATAAGACCCACATGAAAACACAACTTATGAAATTAATTTGATGGAACCCTTTGAGGAAAGAGGTCTCAATGATGAAAGTAATCCCATAACTTACTAATTGCATAATAATAATGGAGAATCTTTACCCTTTGTATCCCTTTAACCTACCTATAGATTGGTCTTTAATGGGTTTCTTTGGGGGAGAGAAAGAAGAGAGAAGGAAGAGAGTTTTAGTTTTGGGAATTGTAAGAGCTTAGGTTAGCCTTATTAGGTTAGGGATTTATATAGGTGGTTATCTAATTTAGTTATACATTCCCCAAACCCGAATAAATCTCCTAAGTAAGAAAAGTAATTAATTGACTTCAATGAAAACGTGCAGAAAAACCAGTCCTCACAGACGACACCATGATTGACGGATCGTGTGTCCATTGACAGTCAATGAACCTCAGTGTTGCACATCCGTCGTTGAGTTCATACATTATGATAAATGACCCCTTGGAAAAATTGACTAAGTTTCCATAGAAAGTGGACATCGATGCCCCGTCGATTCGACTACGCCTCGTCAGTGGCCTCCGTATGTGAACACTTTCTCTTGATAGCTTTTGCCACCTTTTAAAAGGGTACTCCTCAAGGGACCTTGGTTTGTTCTTTGGGAGTCATGCCTGGACGTTTTGATTATGAACTAACTCTAGTATATATTAGACAACCTTCCACAAATTTTCACCATTTTCCGACTTCTAAAATCTAGTAAAATTGGCTAAGGCACGCTAGTACCTCATTGAACTAGATTCCAAACGTCATGGACATTATTTGACGTTTTGGACTATAGACTTCCTAAATGATCTATATTCATTAAAATTGACCTTAAAAGAGTGTCTAAATCTTTTGACACTCATGTTTGGCACTAGAAAATGTTTAGGATTATTGAAGTGTTACATTAGGACTTATAAAACTATTTATACTACCGAAAATACAATTAGGGAACCACCCTTTTTATTATTTGAACGAGGGGTGAATTTATCAATTCATCCCTTCACTTTCTAGTGAAGCAGTCAAATTACAGCCACACCTATAATTGCACATCGACGGGGCATCACCCAACCAACGGACCGTCCTGTTGGTTCGTGGTTTGGATAAGATCCTGGTTCTTGGAAGGACAAACTCACATGTCTAAGTCCCAATCGACGCCATCCACCTAAAAGGCATCGATTCCCTCCTTAATGTGGAATTACTTTAGGCAGTTTTGGCCACAAGGATGGGTCCTTCCTCAAGGTCGCTCAGTTGGTCCTTGGAGACTTTTGTGCGGATATTTCAAATGCGAATATGTTCGTATATGATTTAAGATATCTCACATTAATTTCAACCAAAATGAACACATAAAACTCCACAAAAAATACTAACACACACAAGGTTGTTTCAAGGCAAACCTTTCGAATGTCATGGACGTTCTTTGACGTTTTACCTCAAAACTTCATGAAATTTTAATCACTGCCTCCTATCCTCATTATAACCTTATTTAGAACTTCAAATAATTATGACATAAGCGTTAGGCTCCAGTTTAACCTAAGTCATTTTAGAAACACTACACAACAATATCATTTTTTAATTCTCATGTTTTGTGAGCCCTATTATTTTTAGAGTGTGTGATTACACTTTGTTGAGACTAACAACTACTATACAAGTACCGATGGGTTCCAAGAAGGACATTGTCTATGCCAAGAGGGGAAAATCCAAGTAGGTTTCTCGGTATAGTCAGATGATCGTAGATTCTGATAACGAGTAACGCCCAAATTATGTCCCACCATGTTCCACAAAACTTACAGCAGAATCTAGGGTCACTACCGGTACCCCCTGGAAGGTGACTTCTTGCTTACTCACTGCCTCCCTGTCTGATTAGGAGCGCACACTGAATGGTTCACCGTCTTAGTCTAGAGTGCGCCTCTGCTTCAGGGTTGGCCCAATCCTTTGGGTCAAAAGCGGCAACTACTTCCCGTTTTTTCTCTTAGGGAGCCAATAGGTCGTAGGGCCAAAATCACCAAGCCTCGTATGATGAGGCTACCTATTTAAAGTCTTCAACCGCATTCCAAGCATATGAACCCGCACAAATGGCTGACAAACAAAATAAGTGGGCCTTTAAGGGCCAAATACCATGTGTATAGGGATATCAAGATTGTGAATGAAAAGGGGGTGATGACCCGACTAGTTACAATGAAGCGTCAAGTCCGCACGGGCAGTCTACACACTGTCATCGAGGTGCACATAACATTAAATCTGCACAAGTTTGACTGGATAGTTCGAGATT
The DNA here is from genome assembly GCF_001406875.1 of Solanum pennellii. Classification (NCBI taxonomy): domain Eukaryota; kingdom Viridiplantae; phylum Streptophyta; class Magnoliopsida; order Solanales; family Solanaceae; genus Solanum; species Solanum pennellii. The sequence continues at coordinate 42,696,831 of NC_028646.1, read as the reverse complement.
TATCCACCTATAGTGAGGAAATCATACAGGAATTTTCTTCTCCCTAAGTAGATACTCTCACACATTCTCTAGACAGCAGGGCAAGACCTTCCAAATAGGACACACTCACCTATTCATTAGTCCTGAGCTCACGAGTTTGTATATATGAGGCTTCCATTCTTCATTTCCTATATGGATCCACCATTGGCAACAGAGGTGTCCCAATACTGTAGAGTTTGACTACAAGTGGCAGGTTTTAAAGAATTTCAACTTTGGTGGGAGTGTTACGCATCGTCAGTTGACAAATAAATGATAGGATGAATATCAGGCGCCCGATGATTAGAGGGAAGATTAGGTGATAGAACCATGAGTGTTGATCAATAAGGAGACCCTCACCTTTGTAGACAAGGTCTCCTTGCCGCAGGTCCAATACAGGTTATCTCCCACGCTAGCGGATAATATAGTCATATGGGATAGGGTGGTGCTAGTAGGTGTTGCATTCGCGGTATTTGAAATTGAATTTTGTCGGTTGATCATCTTGATGATTCATGGGGCTTTTAATACCTCTACTACTTACCCGTTTGCATGTCTTGTCTTCCATCGGTGGAATAGTGTCGTATTGACGATTTGGCATTGTTATACACTCTATAACTCAGCAAGGATAATTGATATAGCCCTCAAAAGAGATGAGGATAGTGTAGCAGCACTTCGTAGAGGGTCTTGGATTGAGTTTCCACAATTGAGCGAGAACATGGAAGACGATGTGAAGCGAGCCCAAGCAGTTGACCGTTTTACACCAAAGCATGATGATCCCACTCCATATTCTTCTTGTCATGAAGCAAGCAAATCCCCCAGCTCATTTTGATCCACGACCCCATCTCTCTCTCTCTATTCCATCTAGCTCGGGTCGAGCAAATGGAGGCCCAGATGGACACCCATGCTCTAGCACATAAAACCTTACTTAAAAAAGACCTTGTTCAGACTAAGGAATGTATCAAGAAGTGGTTACGCAAGCAGGTCGAGCAACAGATTCATGCGGTCCACAAATGTATCGATGCCTTTGAGCTACGGGTTCTAGCACGTCCAGACCCTATACTGAGATGACGTTGTTGCCTTTTTGGAAATGAGGGTAACTGAGCCAGATACTACTCCCTCTAAGATCACAAAGGACTCAATGCTCGATGCTTTGTTCGATGTCCATGATGAAAAGTCAACTAAGCAGCGTGAGTGTGCCAAGAGGCACCGATCCAGCCACACCCCTGAGGCCACTGATGAGGCCCGTTCCTAAAAAAGAGAGAGGAAGGAGATGGAGCAGCATACATAGGTTTCCTTTGTAAAGGAGGAGCTATGTCAGACGACAATAGATTGTTGTTGGGGTATCTAGTTATGTATTGGTGATTGATGATACTAGCACTATTGATGGTGTGGAGGTTGCGTTTTCACTACTAAGAGTGACATAAGTTTTGATATTATGGGTTCCATGAAACCGGACCCACCCACATGTTGATGGTTGTTCCGCACTATGTGCCACATGTTTGATTCACCTACCACACTATTATATTGATTTTATTTCATTGGGGACAAATGTAATTTTTTTTGTTGAGCTTTGGGTGAATGGAAAGTTAGAGGTGGGGTGAAGTCTGAGTAATCCATCTAACATTCCTCTCTTTGTCTTTTCATACGTGTGATCTTTTCCCCCAAGAGTTTGTTTAATTTTATGTTGAATTGGCATGTCGTAGTTTTTACAACTATAAAACATGAAAAATGGAACATGATGATTGACAAAATGATACCCCATCTTGGATAGTGTGAAAATAAGTTTAATGTGTTGGCTCTAAGAATTACATAAATAGGCACCCACTACATGACCTTCAATTAACAATTGAACTAGGAAAGCTGATAATTTGAATGTTCAACTGTTGGTACCTAACTAGAACTTGTGCGGTTAGTCCTGCGAAAGGAATCTATCTTAGAATCTAAGAAGTGACCATAGGGCCTTGTTCAAAATATCATATATCATACCTACAAGAATGTAACCAAATGAAATAATTTTTCCCTATGATCCTAATTTGTTGAGACTTTAATAAACTAAATTTTTTTGATTCACCAACTCGCCTTCCAATGGCCTAATGTTTTTTGACAGTCTCTCCTTTGATATGTGCACCTTGACTTAGGCCAAAAGCCTAAGTTGAGGTTGGCTAATGCATTAAGTGACCTCGTCTTGGACGTGACCCGACTTTCAGTATTGTGTACCTTGAGTTATTCACCAACCATGTGTTGAGGCTGAGTATTATAAGCAAGGAACCAAAAATGGGTATGAAAAGAGTTGGATGTTGAAAGGAAATTCTTAAGTGAGCATAAGATGTGATTTTGTGAAATTATCAATTGATTGAAAAAGAAAATAAAATTAAAAGAAAAGAAACAAACGAATTTTAATAGAAAAATATGCAAAATAAGTGAAAGTTACATCCCAAAAGGGATCAAAGCAAAGAAGAAATGATAAGAAAAATAGGATTTCAAGAAGTAATAAGAAAAAGTAGGAAGCTTAGCGTTAATCATAAACAGAGAAAATGCCACTAAAAATGTATCCAAATTTATCACACCTTACCCTGAGCCTACATTACAAGCCATGAAAGTCATACTATGATCCTAGAGTATAGTATGGTGAACCTAAGCAGTGAAAAAAAGGACAAGCCTATGGTGAATATTACTAAAAGTGTATGAACTTTTTCTTGAGCGTGAGGTTGAACAATGATCCTTGTACCCAAATTCATAATCACTGCGTGAAAAATGAGGATTTCATTTGAAGTGAGGGCACTAATTACGTAATGGAATGATTGTACCTTGGTGAGTGGCAAAATGGTATGTGTCTGTGCCTGGTAAGTTTGTGTCATGATGTGATCCACATGAGATAGTTTGTTGAGAATAAGAGAGTGAGCCATCACAAAACAAAAGATATAGTGAGGGTTGATAGCCATGTCAGTGTATACTTTTGTACAAATGTTGTTTTCAGTCATAGTGTGTTGCTTGAGGACAAACAAAAAAATTATGTTGAGGATGTTGATGTATCATGATTTGTGTGTGCATAGAACGCTTTTGTAGTAGTTGTAACAAATTTTATGTCTTGTTTTGCAGGAAATAAGGTTGAAAACGCATAAGCAGTTGAAAATAGTGTAGAATGTGACCTACAAAGGTCATCGACGGCCCGTCATTTGATTGACATGCTATAGGTGGAGACCGTCAATTTGATGTTTAGGATGAGAAAGCTCAGGATTAATCGACCCACCTTACTGGTGAACCGTCGATTGGTTCACAAAAGGTTCAAGTACCTGACTTTTCAAGATTCTAAGTGTGGAACAATGGAGGAGCACCAAAGGACCGTATATGTATCGATGGACCGTACTGCTGGTGCATCATTTGATTTCATAGAAGGTGTTTTCCGCTGAAGAAAAATAAATCCATGTATGGACTGACAGAGGCAGTTGATGGACCGTCAATTGACCAATTGTCTGTCAGTGCTGTTGTCGGTTATAGTCGTGATTCTGAAAAAAACTTTACTTATTTCAATTTTGTTTTATTTAGGATCATTTTTTCTATAAATAGGGTATTAAAACTTTGTTTTTTGGTTAGCTACTCTTGTTATTGTGCTATTTTGTTTTGCATATTGGGTTGTCATAAACTTGGGCAATTAATCAATATTATAAATTGTGATCTTGCTAGCATGGGTAACTTAATCCTAACTAGCATGTGGTAATCATGGATAATGAACAAAGTAATACTAACAATTAAGTAATTCTAAAGTTCTATTTTTTTGCATCTATTGATAATTCTTCGCTTAGACGTTTTTCTAACGAGTTAATGTGTTAGGAACTGGAAAAGAATTATTAAAAAAGATTTAGTGTGATACTATCTTGCAGGCTAGTGTCGATCGGTGCAATGTAAACTAAGTGATACATCGATTATGATATATAATATACGATAAATGTAAAGGTTCGTAGCTTAAAGACACGTAGTCACACCAAGGTACGAGATGAAATTCTCTAGATGCTAGACCAAGGATTTAGAGATATATAGCTAACTACTTCACATGCAAAATATTAGGAAAGAATTGCTATTGCTAGGAATACGTCGTTATGAACCTGTGGGAAACACATATACCCTAGTTATTATCACAACTTGATAAACACTAAACATTTACTTTCATTTACTTGTTAACTTAGACTATTCAAGAACATTGTTCCATAAAATCCCCCCTATTAATTACATGTTTTCAGAAAGATATTGGCTAAATATACGTAATTGTGTCGACCATTTTCCTCGTGGGATCGACCCCAAGATCTTAGTTAGGTTCTATTTTTTTTAGGACAACTTATACTTATTTATGGATGTGTAATTTGAGAGTATCAAGTATTCCAAAAGAAGTACAAAATGTTATCACATTTAAAATGAATGGAAACTGTGATTTCCAAAGAGCCTTCAGCTAGTTTCAGAAAAAAGAGTATAGCTTTATAAATGAAGAAACAAAGGAAACTGTGATTTTAAAGTAGTAATGCCAAACCACAGAAGCAGTATGTTTTAATAACATAAGAGTCAATATATTCAGGGAGTAGTATATAATAGTGAATTGAGGACGAGCATAAGTTCAAATAACTCATATCTCCATAAAACCATGTAAAGACCATGGATAAAAATGCGTCATACTTTTTAGATGAACGCTTTTCACACTAAACTAATGGATCCATTAGGAAGTTCAGGTCTTATACCTTTTGTCGGGTATAGGATGCACTCGTAGCGGGAGGTAGATCTTTGTATCACCACTGTATATCTTAAGTTATAATTGTTGGTTAGAGAAACTTCCAATAAATTTAAATGTATTTATATATTTATACCTCAGTTTTATTGTATTTATACGTACATATCAGACATAAATTCACCTTTGTGTACCGTTAGAATTTATACCATGTTTTCAAACAAATTTTCTTTATATTGTACATTTTTTAAAAATTGTTTTATATTTAAATGAGTCATTTATATTGACTTTATGTTATTCATGAGTTAAGTAGAGCCAAGGTAAATGTTCTTTCTTACTTTTTGTATGATTAAGTTGTTTTAGCAGACAAACCTGCATACTCTTCAATTCAATGTAATTATGCCAGTTCGCCTTCATCGTAGCATGATGCAGACACACGTAACAAGGACCGGCATATAGCACAAAATTGATCTTGTTGAGAACTCCACCATTAGTTGGTAGGACTCTTTTCATATCAAAGGACTCCTTAAATTATTTTTTCAAGTGTTTTATTTATTAGTATATTATAGGTCTGTCCCAACAACCATCTCAATTTAGAAGGATTCATATATAGAAAGCTTGATATGTGTCCTTTAGTCTTTCCATTTTTTCTATTTCTTAAGACTTGGGTTGCAAATTTTGCCAAGTTGAATATCTTAAACCTTTACAACATTCTCAGTTAGTATGCTTCATCAATTTAGTTGAGTTTGATCAGTATTTTTATTTATTATTTTCTTCCAATGAGCTAACAAAGTAAGCAATGTTTAGTAGACTTTTGTTCATCGGTGTGAGTCATGACACACATATGAGTCATGCCATAGAGTTGAGGTTATAAGTGTCTATACCTAATCACTTCTCTTGTGATTACATGATATGGCTATAAGAAGAATGGCCACAAGATGATTGGAAAAGAAGGGGTGAATGAGGAAGATCCTCCCCAAGGTTGCCAAGTTCCTGCCCAAGTTGATTAAGCCCCCAGTTTGTGAAGGTAATAGTGTTCCGTTGGTTCTCTTGGATATTACTAATGATTAGATTAGAGAGGATCGTCTTTCTTTAGCCTGAGCCATCACAAAGCATATGAATAGGGATATTTACCCTAGGGTGAATGCTTTCGACAGTACTATGACCTCCAGATTGAGGGACTTTTTAAGGATTAATCCTGCTATATTACTTGGATCTATGGTAGGTGAAGATCCCCAAGTGTTTCTCGATTGTCTGTATAGGATATTGCTTTCTATGGGATTGAATTCTAGGGAGAAACCAGAGTTGTCTTCGTACCAGTTTAAAAAGGTTGGTCAAGTATGGTTTACTCAGTTGAAAGAAAAATAGGTTTGTTGAGTCTGGCCTTTTCCTAGGAAAAGAGGGAGGTTAAGGTTGAATATTTCATTAATCTTAGTCAAAGTAACATAAGTGTTGAAGAGTATTTAAAGTTTACCCTATTGTCTATGTATTCTCTATCCATGGTGTCTAACCCTACCGATGAGATGAGTAGGTTTATGACTGTTGTTTTAGATATTGTAAAGGAAGAGTGTTTTACATCTCTGTTCCATTGTTATATGACTCTATCTTGGCTTATGGTGTATTCTAAATCTATTGAAGAAACTAAACTTGGGAGGAGGAGTAGAGATGCTAAGAGGGGAAGGATTGAGAAGCAAGTTCAACCTAGGTTTGAGAAGAGGGTTCCAATGCAAGATTGTTCGAATGATCCTAAGACCAACGATGACATAGGTTATGGTTCACTACTTGTGCTACTTGTGAAAAGAAGCACTTTGGGAAGTGTTTAGACAGTATCGGTGGTTGATTTTACTGTTGTAAGGATGATCATAAGGTTAGAGATTGTCCTACTATTCCAGATATGTGAAGAGAGTCCATGCATGGTCCTCCTAATGCTCTGGATGGTGGTTCTCTAAAGAGGAATCACTACAATGTTCTCAAAGCTAACGAAAATTCGGGTGAACACGCTAGTAAGATATAATTTACACTGTTTAGATTTAATGCATTCCTTCTAAGTAGGGGAGCATGGCGATTTGTAGGGTGTTTATTTGTTTTCACTTCACCTATATTATATTCAATCTTGATAGTTACAATGATATAGTAGCATGTTTCATGTTGTTAGGAGTCTAAGTGAAAATGAATTTCATTGTTCTCAGTGTATTGTGAATCTCATGCGGTTATGTTATTGTTGTATTATAAGTGTATATGATTTTGTTCTCATATTATCATGCCTTCAGAATAAAGTTCTTGAAAGATGCATTATTTAATTATGGAGCATGCTTTTAGTGAAGTACTTGAAATCATTACTTAATTGCATTTTGATGTGAAGTTGGTTTTATGTTCTTAAAAATGTTGTATATGAGCATGATGATATGTGGAGAAGGTGTTCGTCTTATGTGAAATGAAAAATGTGAGTCTTATTGCATTAAGAGTTATAGATGTAGTTTCTACTTTTTTTGTTGTTTTGAGTCTCTTGATTAAGTGTAATTAAATTTTCTTCTAAGTATGTGAATTGTATATGGTGTGGTATGGTTATGAACTGCTACTATTGATTCTTCATCTCTTGATGGTGTTAAAAGTATTTTATTGTCTTTTTATTTTCCAAGTGGGGGAGAATGTAACACCCTAAAAATGAATTGTGTCAAACTAGAGATTAACATGTATCTCATGATTTCATAAGTTCGTAAAATGGTTTATTATAATGTTAAGAGGCAGCGTATATCAGTTTGGAAGAGTTTGGAGATCAAACATCCAAGAACGTCCAAGAGGTTCGAAAGTTTTGCCTTGAGACTCGCTTGTGTGTTCTATTGTGATTTTGCATTTTTTAAGTGTTTGTTTTTGTTCAAATTTATTAGAGAGGTTCCTATAGTGTGTGGTTAATTAATTTCTTTGTGGGTATTTTAAGTGACCTTATAAGTCCAGATTCAAAGTTGAGTTCATTTTTCAAATCTAAACTCCAATACCCAAAATAGAATTCTCTAGAACACCATTGAAGCTTGAATCAATGTTGAGGCTAGAAGCTTGAATCAATGTTGAGGCTAGAAGGTTGATTTCTCCATTGAATAATAATCAAATTCCTGGATTATCATAAATCAAGTTATGTTGTTTAATCCTTGAAGTCTCTTTCTTAAATTAATCAAACTTGAAGGCTTTTCTAAGACTTTGAAAACATGAGATCTTCTATTTTTACTTCTAGCAATGGGTTCTTGTTTAAAATCATTTGAATATATAATCTATATTATAAATTAACTTAATTTTAAAGATTTTAGATCAAAATTTCTATGAACACATGCAATTCAAGAAATCCTAATTTTTAGTTATAATTGGGTGATATGATCATTACTCTATTGTATTGAATTATTGAGTAGATTACTTTGGGCTTATGATTTATGTAAAGATTATGTTAGAATTTTATATAAGATGCCTTAATTTAATCATGTTCATATTCTATTATATTGTTTCATTGGTTTGATTCAGATTGGATTGGAAATGTGTGTGTGTTTATTGGTAAGACCCGTTGGTAAAGTGAATTTGATTTAGATGGCTTTGGAATGTTGATGTTGAGGGAGAAAAGGGTGGTAAGATTACCTAATCTTCTTATATGGTATGGAATTTCTATTCAATTGTGATAATTGGTACAGTCCATTGATGGTGGCGGTACTTATATGTTATACTTATGAAGAACATGGACTTGTCAGCCTTACATTAGGAGTTGTGATGATATTATATTGTAGCTATATATGTGATCATTGTGAAGGACAATACGACTTATGTGTTTGAGTTAATTTTAAGCATGATTTCTCCTAATTAACTACATGAGACTTATGGTGGCCTATGTTGAAGTTTCTATAGGAAAGGATAGGGTTCCTTCTAGTAGACTAAGTTGTCCATATGTGTTACTTGAATGTGATTGTACATATGAAAAGACGATGGTGTATGTCTTGTTTTGGTAGGCTTAGGTCCCTCTACTTGATGCATGATGAATGTTAATATTAACATCTTGACTTAGAAGGGTTAATCACCTTTGTCCTTATGTGTATGAATGAATGTTAAATGAATATCTAGGATCGGTAGACCTAATGTGGTGCACTCTAGAGATTACTAATATAGGACCTTCAACATCTAAGTAAGGTCAATAACTTTGAAACTTAAATATAGAACAAGGTTATTATATCCTTGAAGTTAAAAGTTGTAATGGAAACCTTCTTGTGTGAATGATGGACTTAGGATTTGGTTGGTTGGAACAACATGAAACCATCTTTAAGGAATCATTGAGCTATCCTTATTGACCATTGAGTGGAAGCATTAGAGGACCCATCTTTGGTAGGTGCATTATTATTAGGTAATGACTAAAAATATGTACTTTCCCATATGCCCCTATATGATTGAACTTACTCTATGAGAACATGGCTAGCACCAAGTAAATATTGTTGTAATAAAAGCTCTACATGAGAAGGAGACTAGAGTTCAATGAAGCCCTTGATACTCGTTAACCATGTGCTAGATGAGATGTGTCCTAGTTCTATAGTTAGTTGGCAGAACAACATCAGTTGGAGTAGCGTAGAGTCTGGATTCCATTCGTAGCTAGCATTGTCTATGTTGGTTAATGCCTATTCTAATCATGTGGGATGCATTTTAGTATGTGATAGGTTTTAGAATGTTTAGGTAGTGGAATGGGACGCTATATATACATTGCACGAGTAGACTTTGAAGGTTCCATTATGTGGTTCCCTAGGTCTTCCAAGGCCATTATGTAAATTCTTCTAAATGTGTATGTCTCTTAAGTTATGTAGTGACTATTGTAACACCTTAAAAATTACATAGGTGAATCTATATCCTAAAATGTGTGTCATGAGGTGATAAATTATTTAAAATGGTTAATAATGATGTTTTGGAGACATATGTTTACTTTTGAAGTGTTTGGAGCTCAAACATCCATGACGTCCGAAAGATTTTACATGAGACGTGCTTGTGTGTTCTAGTATTTCATTGCATGTTTTATGTGTTATTTGGAGTTCAAATTTATGTGGGATATTTGTAACATCTAGAGGAATCTATTTAAGGCCAAAACATCCGTCCACGACTCCCCAACCTTAAGCTAGCAAGCTGCCCAAGGCAGCAACCATTTACTCATGGAGGGAACCAGTCTACATCGCGGACTTGGTTGATCAAGGACCACATTTTTGGACCATGCGCGCACACAAGGTGGACCACACTATTTCTGAAATTTATTGGAAAAATCTTGGAGAACAGCTCCTCGTCGTGGACTTGTTTACCGACGATAATTTTATAAATTTAAGGTGAGTTTCACCTGGTTAAAAGGTCGGATAAGTGCTGGTGCCATTTGGGTATTGTGGGGACTACACATAATAGGTTATTCAGCATTTTAAACCCCAATTGACCATTCAAATAAAAAAACCCTAGTCCAAAACAAAATCTATCCATCTCTTCTCTCCAAACACTTCCATTCATGAATATTTAAAGCTCCAAGGAAGAAGACTGATTTTCCATGTTTTTTTCCATCAATTTAGTGTTCTTTTCTACACATGAGGTATGGTGTTTCATCCTTTGATTCAATTCCATTCGAAGACTTAATTTCAATGTTATTCAAAGATGATCAAAAAGATGAATTTTTCATATTTGTTATCTAGACAGGGGTTCTTGCATTTATTTTTTTGAATAGATGAATTATTATTGAACTAATGCTAATTTGAGGATTTCGCATAAAAATAATCTATGTACCCATTCAAATCATGATTTTCTTATTTTGACTATATTATGGGTGATTTGATTATGTCTCAATTGTATTGATTTCTTATGTAGACTGTGCTTGGCAGTTAATATATGTATGAATTATCTTAGCATTGGATATAGGCTGTCATAATTTCAAGATTTTCATATAGGGTCTTGTTGATTATTTGTATGGTTTGATTATTTGGTTGAATTGCTGATCATGGTTATTGGTAAGAGCCTTTATGGATTGAATTGGTTGAAGTGGCTAAGGATTGAATGGCTTTATTATGGAATAATGGTATGTGGACCTAACCTTCTCTATATTGTGTAGTATAGGTATATCAATTTTGATGTTTTGTACGGTAACTTATGGTGGCTATGTTTATGTGATATATTTGTGAAATAATGTGGCCTTGTGTGCATTTCATTATGAATTATTATATTATCATGTAATAACTTTTATTTGTGATAATTGTTTCGATCTATATGACTTATGTGTATATGTGATGTCAAATCGTGAGTTCTTCTAGTGGATGATATATGTCTATAGTAGACTATAGAGATATCTTAAGGTGTTTTGATTGATGTTGAAGTCTTATTCTTCCTACGTGACTGTATGAGTCTTATAATTTATTATGATGGTGTTTCTATAGGAGTGTGTAGGGTGACATGTAGTGTACTTGGTTGTCCCTATTTGCTAGTTGAATGATATTGTACATGTGATAAGATAATAATGAAGTATGTATTGTTTTGGTAGACCTATGTCCCTTACTTGATAGATGAACAAATTAATAAGAATCCTTGACTTTGTAGGCTAAAGTACATTTGTTATGGAAGTATATCAATTATTGAAATATTATGTTGAATATTGATACAAAGGTAATTTATGTGGAACCTTCAACAAAGATTGAAGGACATGATATCCTTGAAGTTGAAAGAAGTAATAGTATCCTTCTTGTGTGAATGATGGACTTAGGGGTAGGTTGGCAGGAAAAGCATGAAACCATCCTTAATAACGTCTTTCAGCTATCCTAGTAACCATTGTAAGACAGCCCTAGTAGACCCTCTTAATAAAGGTGTATTATGATTTGATTATGACTAAGATATGGTACCTCTTCATATGCTCCTTGATTGAATTACTTATGAGAACAAAGGCCATCACCGAGTGAGTATGCTTGGAGAGTGATTTTACTTAAGAGGAGATTAGAGCACAAAGAAACCGTTGATACTACATAACCATGTGTCTATATCGGATGTATCATAGTTTTATCATTTTTCAATTAGAACACCCTCCATTGTAGTAGGGTTTAACTCCGAATTCGTTTCCTAGATAATATGGTGTATGTCTGTTATTTCCTATTATCGTCATGTGATATATATTCAAGTGTTTTATAAGTTCATGAAGTTTTGATAATGGATTGGGATGCTATCTAGGCATTGCAGTAGTAGGCTTTGAAGATGTTAGTGTGTAGGTTACCTAGGTCTTCTCCAAGACCATAATGGGAAAGTCCTTAATAGTTGAACATTTCTAAAATGTTCTAATTAACATAGTGGCTTAAGTAAAATGTATTTTGATGATTAGGTACTTGTCTAGAGTAGCTTTAAGGATTTCTTAGGCATGCTGGGAGAGGGTATATGCTCGGTCTCTTCATGTGTTACTTAGGTGAGTCTTAGCGTAGTTCTAGGTAGCGAGTTAAATTGATGAATAATCTTATATTAAGTTATCTAAAGGATCACTTAGGTGTGCGTGAAGGGTTGTATGGGTGGACGATTTTTAACTCACTCAAGTGATCCTTAGAATAACCTTTGGCAAGAGAGGTCTCATATTTATGTTATTTGAAGTGATGATATGCTATATTGTTTAATGTGACTATATATGCTTATGTTGACTTGTAAGTGACCCTTATACTTGCTCCATGAAGTTTTACTCAAAAAGAGCATGGTTTTATACAAATGTCCTTTTAGTATGGTTTTAATTGCATTTTACCATACTTAGTACATTCTAATTTACTAATTCCATATGTTTTTATCTTGTCTCTAAAGGTGTAGGTGGAATTTGAGAGGAGTCCTTTAAAGTAGAAGCTTGGATTAGTATCCATTCAAGCAAAATTGGGGTATGGCCTCAATAGATTCGAGGATATAACTACGTTTATTTTTCCTTATTTAATGTATTGTAATAGACCTAGATATTTATATATTCTTAATATATTGGCCATGTACCAAGATATTCATGTGTTTAAGATAGCGACTTCGAGACAAATCCTTTCCTTATGATTTCTATATGAAATATATTTGAAGTATTACTATTTAGTCTGAATAGTTTTAATTCTTCACTCTTTTTAATACATCTATGCAATGGATGATGTCAAAGGGATAGTACAAGGCCTCCAAGAGGTCAAGTATGTCGTGCCACGATTTGACAACTATTGATTGACTTAAGCTAATGCATGTGAATAAAAAGGTACTTATCTAGAGTAGCTTTAAGAATTGTGTAGTTAGGATTGAAGAAGGTGTATCAGCGGTCTCTCCATGGCTCACTTAGGTGAATCTTAGAATAATTCTAGTTAGGGAGTCTAATGATGAAATGTTAATCTCACTTAAGGAAGCCTTGAGGACCACTTAGTTGTGCATGAAGGGGTTGTAAGGGTGGCTGCTTCGTATCTTACTTAAGTGAGTCTTAGGTGGAGCTTTGGTAGGAGGGTTATATGCTTATATGGTTTGAAGTGAAGTTGATGCTATATTGTGTATTACATAGAATATGTTCAATATGTATGTATATTAACTCATAAGTGATTCTTATACATTCTCTATGAGGTTTTCTACAAATGAGCATGAATGCATAGTATAACTCAAATGTCCATTTAGAATGGTTTAATTGCATGTCACCATACATAGTACATTCTAATGTACTAATTGAATATATTGTTTTATTTATAAAGTATAGGTGACATTTGAGAGGAGTCAGTTGAAGTGAATCATGGAATTAGCATCCATTTAAGCATGTTGTAGTATGTCCTCAATTGATTCGAGGACATATTCATGTTTAACTTTTCTTGTTATAATACATGTATTAGACATTGATGTTTCCTACTTTTTGTTATGTATGGGCTGTGACCCAAGATATTTGATTGTCTAAGATTGTTACAAAGAGACTTACAATTTATATGTTTTTGGAAGAGATTTTGAAGTATTATTCGATTTTTATGAAATGTTTTAATTATGCCGTAGTTTTCATACATATATGCAATGAATGATGTGTAAAGGCTTATACAGGACCTTCGAGTGGTCGAGTGCGCCATGTACCCACTTGAAGGATGCCCTACATTCTAGGGTGTACCTAGGAATTGTGACAGTACCCCATTGTCTAACCTTAAATGCAATATCTCTTACAATACAAAGCCTCAAAAGGTTCCATCTCAATGCTCAAATGGTGACTATTATTGTAAGCAAACTCTGCTAATGGCAAAAATTGATCCCTGTGACCACTAAAGTCAATCACGCACTCCTATAACATGACCATAAGAACATGAATAGTCTACTCAAACTGACAGTCAATCTTAGGGTGAAATATTGTACTAAGATCCACCCGGGTGCAAAACTCCTTCTGCATAGACCGCCAAAATCACATGAAAATTGTATGCCACGATCTGAAATAATAGAAATAGCAACCCTATGCAAACGAACTATCTCTCAGATATATATATTGGCTAACTTCTCTAAATTCTACATAGTCTGAACTGGTATTAATGGTGCACACTTAGTCAGTCAATCCACGATAACCTATATAGAATCAAACTTAGCCATGGTGTGTGGCAACCCTACCATAAACTCCATGGCAATAAACGCGCACTTCAACTTCGGTATGGGCATCCTCTAAGTCAAACCTCCAAGTCATTGGTGTTCATATTTTACTTTCTTACAATATAAACATCGAGATACTAAATGTTCAATATCCCTCTTCATATGACACAACAAATAATGTTGTTTCAAGTCGTAAAACATCATAGTAGCCCCCTGATTAATAGAGTACCTCGAACTATGGGCTTCCTCCATGATAAATCTAGTAAAAATCACTTGCCCAAGGAATAGAGATATGACATTTTATCCTCAAAACACCCTCAATATCAAGAATAGCATCCTTGGACTTTTCTTTCAACGCCTTGTCTCTAATCTTACATAAATCACCATCACCAAATTGTTGAGTCTGAAATGGATTTTGTTCTTTAGCTATAAAATTTATTGATCGTGAATTTCAATTTAATCGGTTAAGAAACTTTAGAATAAATTGAAGTGTCTGCAAAAAAGGGTTGCCACATAGACAAATTCCTTTTTGAAGAATATTGATGAGCATCAGCACTATGCTTGTAACACAATGTAATCTAGATCTCGTCAAACTCGTTCTCCCTTTTTCCATCAGTTCCGTCGCTAGATCTGCTCCTGCTAAAGTCATTTTCCACAGATATGGAGACCTTGATTTCTTTTATTCTTTTTACAATGTTATATATCACACCTCGCCTGTATAATATATGTGGAAAGGTTGTGTCTTAGAATTCTAGAATTCACTCTATTTCCTCTTAAGGAAGTCTTTACTGTAACATCCAAACAGTAACTTCCTAAACATTTTGCTCAAGTCAAATATTTAAATAAATCAACATTTTGATACTTCTATTTATATATATTATTAACCTTTTCTTATCCAACAGATAGGTAAAATATTGCTCCCAATTGGATTGTCATCGCAACTAACATCATCTTTCATCCACATTTTAAACTATCCGAATTTATCTCACCTAAGTTCCACATCATGGAATTTTCTATGCATACAAAACATGTCACACAAAATTAAGAGAATTCCAAGGATTTTATCAAGTTCAAAATTATGATAGATTAAGATATACCCAAAATAGGATATTTCTCGATTGATCTTATCTTCTAATTTTTCTTACATATTTGCTTTTCTAAATTTGAGCTACTTGGCAGGACGACAAGTTGATGGTAATTTTTTCAGTCGGAGAATTAGTATTTGTTTGCATATATACTATTAATAGTATCTTACAATATAATATTTATTATAGATTAAATATTTACTCAATTTTTATATATCATATATTCGTTTATGGTGTTTGTTTACTTATATAGTAGATTATTTAGTGTATAGAGTTTTATCTTATAATGTATCCACACTATGGGTACGGTATATGTCTAGCTTTTTGAGCAAGTGCATTTTGTATATAATGAAAAGAGCAAAATAGAGATAGTTGTTTTTGAATGGCTGGAAAAATATGTCTCTAAACTATTAAATGTACTTGTATTCTTAATCCATGTATAACTATTATGATATGTATAAACATTATTTATCATTTTTATTTATAAAAAGTGATATTATGAGATGGGTCAATCTGCATAATATATAGGAAAATAATAATATATATTGGTGAAATAATAAGTTAAATAAAGAATCAATGTCTAGCTATAAAGAATAGTTGATATGCCTTTTTGAGAAGTTTATACATTTCATCGTGTCAAACCTTCACAATGGAATATGAAACCGATACATGAAATAAGGTAAGTACAACTGTAAAGGAAATCAATCCTTGAACTAAATTCATCAGTAATTCAATTGATTCATTCATATTTGTAATCTATCTTACTGATGTTCCTCAGCATGGAATTTTCTATGCATACCAAAAATGTCGCATACAGTTAAGGAAAATCCAATGATTTTATCAAGTTGAAAATAAGACAGTTTAAGATATAGCGCTATCAAGATATTCTCAAACGATCTTGTTGTATCTTTTTTATTACGTATCTTTCTCTAAATTTTACTTCCTTGGCACGCCCACCAGTTTATGGACATTTTATCAGTGGGAGAATTAGTAGTTGTTGGATATATACAATTAACCATATGTTAAGGTATATAATTATTATAGAATAAATATTTATTCAGTTTTAGTTGATCATATATTCATTTATAGAGTCTATTGACTTTTATAGTATATGGTATCGTGCGTAGACTTTTAACTTATAAATAGAGGATTAAATCATTGGTTCTTTAATGTGTAAAATTTTTGTTAACAATCGATGATGGAAATATAGTTCCAACTTATTGTGGTAGCATATTTTGGATGTATTAAGAGGGACTAAGTGGATATAGGTTTTTTAAACTAACTGAAAAATACATATTATCTAAACTATGATATGTATTTATATTCTTAATCCTATAATAACTAGATGATATATACATACATACATACATACATACATATATATATATATATATATATATATATATATATATATACACTATCGTTTTAATTTATTAAAAAAGTGTGATATTCTGAGACTGGTGAATATGCCTGATAGATTGATTGATAAGAATATATCGATGAAACTCATGTCTTGTTCAAGACTTTGATTGATATGTCTTTTAGAGAAACATATAAGTTTTCATGGTGTCGAACTTTGCCAGTGGATAAATAAATTTGATACATGAAACAAGTTAAGTGGTGCTTTGAAGAAAATTAATCGTTTAATTAAACTTCTGTGTAATTTTATTTATTGATTAGGTTGTGTAATCTTAACATGGAGGATTACATATGTATTTAATAAATAATTTCAAAAGATAAATAGAGGAGTGCAATTATGAATTTCAAGTGGAAAAAATTTTAATTAATAATGGTATGAATAATTCAAAACAATTATTTGGAAATATATCTATTATCGGAAGGCTCTATAATGAAATTTGTGGTCTCTACAGTGCAGATATTTAAGTAGAACTCAGAATCCAATTTTTAAGTATCAAAAAAGAGACGGGCGTGTGTTTTTCTTTTAAAATAAAACCATCACGTAAATTTCTAGTTGAAGAAAATAGACTAAATTTTGTTTTCCTTTTTGAATTGGAAGAAATCTTTATATGTAGGCATTCTCTTGACCTAGAAAAAGGTTGAAGGATTTTATTAATATTTACCAACTCAAGTATTGAGAGAGTACAGATGTGAATTTGGAATCATTCTAGAAGGCTACATAGCCGTTGTCTATCTTCTAGATTCACTTGAAGATCTATCTAACATGAAATTGGCTTGAACTTGTGGATTCACCAGAATATATCTGCGCACTCTTCAATTAGTAATTCGTGAACGAAATTTCAACAAGTTTGTGTTCTAGCATAATTCTATACGATGTAGCATAAAGGATATTTTTATCTATTATTCATTTAGGAAGTAAGTTTCCGTTATGCTTCAACTCTATATATAATCTTCTCACAATTGGTGTCAAGAGCAAAGTTCTCATCTATATATATTGCCTAATGTCATGACCGTCCATTTCAAAATTTAAATTTGGTATAAAAATAAGAGGGAACGATCTAGAGTTAGGGAGTGGTTAGTGGAAGAATTTAGAATTTCCTATACATTTCCTTGGAAGACCCTACAATGTCTTGGAACTTTTCTACACTAGAAGAGTGTTCTAGAAGAATGACTAGATATTTTTTTCGAATGGCGTAGATTTCTATAGACAATAAGGTGGACCAAAGGGTAAATAAGTAAGGACTTCTAAAGTAAATACTATTTACTATTAAGCCCTTACGAAGTAGTATAAATAGAAGTCCTCTCATTTGTAAATCATAACTCAAGTTGTAAAGCTTTCTTCTAAGTTATACAAATCCTTTTTCTAAACATCTCAAATATTTATAAGTATTTCTTTGAATTATTTTAGCGATGTTAGTCTTAATTCCTTAGAATATTGATTAAGTGTTAGAGTGATGCCAGTGTGATGGGTTGTAGATGAATGAATCAATAACTTTCATGAAGTTTTGCCTCATGGAGGCATTTAGAACGAGTAATACCATGATGGCAGAGATGAAAAAACACTAGAGTGTTGATGTTCGAGGAAAATCATCGTTTGATCGAGAAATGGAGGCTTAGGTCAAGGATCCAAAGACAAGTATGTTCGAAGGAGTTCATGACGTAAAAGAGTTGGAGAACTTATTGTGGAACTTGGAGAATAATTTTAAGTGTAACTGAGTGAAAATTAATTAAAACAAGATCAACGCTGCTTTGTTATATCATTTTATGATGGACATGCTATGGTGGAGGCGTAATAAGTCGGAAATAGGAAAGGGGCATTTAAAAATCAACACTTTGGAGCTTGTCACATCCGAGGAGCACTCCCTAGAAATAACATGGCGTACTCGACCTCTCGGAGGTCTTATACAATACCATAGTTATCATTCATCGCATTGTCATAGGTAAATTTAACGAAAAATTTTAAACATTTTTAGCACATCATATGCTAGAAAATAACTTTATATATATATATATATAATATTCATCATACATAGTGATAGAATCTAATATCTTTTTGTCATCCTAGACTCAACGTCATAAGATTTCTTTAGGGACAAGACCATTATAACATAATACATAAGTAAACTTATCCATAACTTTTATAGTAAAGACATGACTTAGGAATCCTTGGACATAAGGATTCCTTTCCTTGATCATGAGAATCATCTTTGAAGCTCTTAATCATTAAAGACATCCTTTAAGCATCCATAACCTACACTTTGTGGAAAAGTAGAGAAGAATGGAGATAGTACAAGAATGCACTGAGTATGGAAACCATGTAAAAACAGTATTTAATAGGGTCATTTTCATCAAATCATACTTCATGTCTTTTTGTGAATATCTTCATAAAATATTTATACAAATATATCATTCACATGCTTCATATCGACATATCCTAAGTCCAAACGTCATATAAAATTACATATAGAATTTAAGCCATATTTGTGGTCACTTTGCAGTGAGTATTTTCCTTAACAGTGAACTTTTCCTATTTACAATGAACTTCTTGTAACTCCTTAAACTTTCATATAATCCCTCTAGCGGTACTTTTAGAAATACATCACCTTAAGGACACAAGGAATCAAGAAATTTTCCTCTTTACAATGAACTTCTTGTAATTCCTTAAACTTCATAGTAATCCTCTAGCGGTACTTGTTGAAATAGATCACCTTAAGGACACAAGGAATCAATCATACATCATTCATACACCATCACCTACCATAATATAGGTATAGTACAACATAGACACACTTAAGTCAAAACCATAAGAACCTTATATTAAAATGAATTGTAATGACCATGTTATAATTAGGAGAAGCATGTTGCTCTTATGAACATGATAAGAGCCTGTGTGTTTGATGCACTAAAGAGTGAGTAAATAAACATTTAGGCAGTTTCCACAAAACTCGAGAAACAATTAGGCACTCATACGTCAATTCACATAGACTTGAGTAAGATAGGTTGACAATGATTCTTACTATTTAAGCCTAGTGCAATTAGGATCATACTCATCCATACCATGCTTAGCTGTGTCCCTGGAGGAATGACCTTCTCCTCAACACACTAACATGTGGCATGAATTTGTACCGAAACAAATGCACAAAGTTTAACTTTACGGTAACTTGAGAATTCCTCAATTTTTAATAATGGAATGATCTAACATCCTTCCTAGTGAAGTCTAAATGGTAGTTCACACCACAAACATCAAAATCATAGGAAGCATCTCACAAAATTTCAATTTCTAGCATAACACTAGCTTTTATAAACATGCATCATTAAAGGAAGTTCTTACAATTTATAGGCACACACAAGGACACTATCTAAACATGCCTTCTCTTTTCAGAAGTGGACCTACAATTATGCTTTCCAAATCATAAAAGTCAGATAGTTTTTAGGAGACTCATCATCTTCATTTTAAAAAGACTCAAAATTTTAATAAATGGCCTAAAACACCACACATTATAAGTGACTTCAAACATGCTTCTTACCTTATATCTTGAGGTTAAATGCAAAACTAGCATATCAAGATTCACAATCAACATGAGGAAACCATGAAGTTAATCAAAATGTTTTTTCAGGTACTTTACAATCTTCAAAATTCTCTTAAGATAGGGTCAATCAAGACATACCGTACATATAGAGGTCATGCGATTCATATTTTAAACAAGACTTCCATCATGAACAAGCTTACTAAACAAATATTAGTTTCAAGTTCAAGTCAGAATAGAATGACTTACTACGCACATCACCATCCCCCACTTTATCTAAAAGATCAACGTAACCCAACTTTAAGAGGATTTTATCCTTTTAACCAAAAGAAAATTACACTAAGTTAACATAGACATTCTAAACCTTATCATCTTAGGAAAATTTCAACCAAATTTTCAATTTAGGTCATACTATTCAACCACATAAAGTTTTTAAGAAATGTCTAGACACCAAGGTGATATAACATTAGGGGGAAACAACAAGGAGACTTAGTCATAAGGACTCTTTCTTTTCTTTCAACATTAACAGTAAGGTAACATCTAGGCCAATCGAACCCAAAAAATCACTCTACGAGGACAACATGCTACCATTGCTTTTACGACCATGCCTATACAAAGACTTTATCCATGTAAGAAAATCATGAAGGGTCACATATATAAACAAGGGCAACAGTTGAACCATTATACACATGCACTTAGGCAACATGCATCTTTACCATTTAACATATTCCAAAAGTATTTCAACTTTAACCATATTATAAGACTATCATCATGCAACGTCATTTAGTAACACACCATTCCAAATGAAAATCATTTAACCATAAAAACTTCTAACGTGCGTTAACTATATTACGACATACATTTCTTAACATAACATGCTATTTCACATAGGTCTCATATATAGCCACAAAGGACATCATATCAACATATCACTATAAAATCCACCTTCACTCATACTCATGAAACTATAAAATGAAGATAAAAATAAAAAATCACCTTTTCTCCCTCAAGCATAGAGATACAATCTCATCCAAGGAATTACATCGAAAAGACAATCGGACAAAAAAACATAAGAGAGAGATCTTATAGGGTAAAGTTATATGGCACGACCTGAGAATACTGAAAAAGGGAAACTCTATATTCCTATAGGATCTTGCTCACAGATGTGTCACGATTCACACCGATAATCGAGACTCTACTATACGTGGCAATATGAGACTTTTGGAACCTAAAAGCACTTTCATAAACCTCATGCTCTGATACCATGTTTGTCACATCCGTGGAGAACCTCCTTGATTTAACATGGCAAACATGACCTCTCTAAGGTTTTATACAAGCTGATAGTTATAATTAATTGCATTGTTGTAGGTAAATTAAGTAGAAAATTTAGAAATTTCTAGCATATCATATGCAAGAATATTAATTGATATATATATATATATATATATA
>NC_028646.1:42660229-42674377 GCF_001406875.1 Solanum pennellii | reverse complement strand
TATATATATATATATATGATATCATACATAGTTAAAGACTCTAGTCTCTTTTTACCATCCTAAACTCAGCATCATAAGAGTACGTTGGAGACACGACACTTATATCATAATACATAAGTAAGCTTATAAATAAGTTTAAGAGTAAAGGCATGGCTTAGGAATCCTTGAAATTAAGGATTCATTTCCTTGATCTTAGGAATCATCTATCAAGATCTTAACAATTGAAGACATGCTTTAAATATCCATAACCTACACTTTGTGGAAAAAGTAGAGAAAAATAGTGTTAGTACAAGAATGCACGTGGAAAAAGTAGAGAAGAATGGAGCTAGTACAAGAACGCACTAAATATGACAACCATGTAAAAAGATGCATTTAAAAGGGACATTTTCTTGAAATCATACTTTATTCCTTTTTGTGAAAATCTTCATAAAACAATTATACAATATTTTTAGTATTATTTACATACTTCATAAAGACAAATCCGAAATCCAAACAACATATAAATCATATTTTTAATTTAAGCCATATTTTGGGTAACTTTACAGTGAGTTATTTGCCTTAACACTGAACTTTTCCTCTTTACTGTTAATTGCAACTCTTTAAACTTCCAAGTAATCCCTGTAGTATTACTTGGTACAATACATCACCTTAAGGACACAAGTAATAAATCATATATCATACATAAGCCACCACCTACCATCATAGAAGCAAAGTACAACATACACACATTTAAGTCAAAACCATAAGAACCTTACAATAAGCTCTTAGTAACTATGCACATAGACTTATTTTACTTCACTTTAGAACCTTATGCAACGTTACGCATAATACCAATCTACATCTACTACTGCAATGTACATGTAAATCCCCATAACCTCCCACACACTAAGTAGACGTTTCATGAGACCAGAAGCCTTACAATCCATATCATACATCAACAAGTGAAAACAACTTCATTCATGTCAACAACCTTAATCATATAGTCATTAAGACCAACAAAGTGCATATAAGAATAAGACCACATCATATAGAATCATACCATGCACATTTTCATAACAAGTAGACAAATACTATCATGTCATGCATAAAGACATAACCATAATCATACACCTTAGATCATCTTCATAGAACCCCCTAAGAATCCACTTGTGCAATGTCCAGGTGGGTTCATGATTCCACCTATCGTAGGTAACCTCCCTTAGGTCATCCTTGTTACTGTCTTAGTCATTTACTTCCATTGTAAATTTTACTTTAGGGAAACAACAACCTTCGCAACTAAGACCATGGGTGCTGCATGGAATTTTGTTTGTAAGAGACTTAAACCAATGGAAGGTGTTCTTACCTAGACAATGTAGAACATTAACATATGCTAGCAGACTAGGTGAATTTACTTGCGATCCTATGAGGAAATCATAGTTTATGGAACTAAGAGATATACATGACCCTCTACACGCTCATTAGCATTGGATCCTCATCTCATGAGAAAACAAGGGTGAAAAATCCTTAAAGGGAAGCCACTACTATGTGGAGCCATAGGTGAATATTCCTCGAAGGGAAGTGAATCCTTATGGGGACCCAATGGTGAACCTTCCTTCAAGGGAAGTCAACACTCTATGAGAAAACTAATGGTGAATCTTCCTCCAAGGGAAGCCAACACCTCTCATTGTCAAGTTCACTCAGTGCTAAGCTAAGTTCCCTTAATTGAAAAGCCTTTATTACTTTACTTCATAAAAACATAGGCTTAGGATAATTATTCATTATATGCTCACAACATATTCAAACACCTATCTTGTTTTAGGGTACACATATGCACACCGTTCAAGTGCTCTCGATAATTAGATCTTCATACATGTGTCTGTATACTTGTATGTGGGCAAACCTTTCACATAACACATCAATGTCACACATGTTCATAAATCAATGAACAAGTGTGCAGGTATAATTATTTGATCAATCCTTTCATATAAAGAAACAAAGAGACTATACACATTAATATTTATCATATCATACACTTAACATCATAGCATGTAAGTCATATTCATAACATGTTTAATGCAAAGACAAGGTAACATTCTCTTGCCTATACTAGTACACCTATCAAGTCATCCTATTGAATTATGAATCAAAAAACGTCATAGAATGGTTATAATATCATAAGCCTAATTTATTCAAGACAAAGTACATTCTTGCAGTAAGCTCTAGTCTTAATGGACCTATTCTGGCATTTCTTCACATAGATCATTATACGACCTCATCATAGGAAGAAACTACGCATAAACTGAAGGTAACCATTTAAATGCTCATCACATTATCAACGCAACCTATATCATAGTTAGAATACGAAACTAGGAATAGGCTTCACATAGGATGCTTCATCAAAAACACACATTCATAGTATAATTACTTTCAAGGCCATGTTCACATCAAAAATATGTAATGAAAATAAAGTAAACACCTCCACTATAAGTGGACCATACCACACAATGCAATACAAGGCTAATTCTATCAACAATTCTATAGAGAAGTAGAGAAGTAGAGGAGTTAAACATTTCTTACTAATCCTTTAGCAGGATAATCATTGACCCTTGCTTCTCTTTCATCAACAAGTCAAATGTAGGGCAGTATCTAAAGTAAAATAATCATACACAAATCATGCATAAAAGATAGTACAAGACTATGCTACAAACTATTACATTAAAACACCAACAGACTAGAAGGTAGAAGGACATAGACCATTAACCAATTTCACTTGCATGTATCTTAAATAATATTTCATAAATAGTGTCTATATAGGAAAGTAGCTAAATATACACTAAATATAACGAGATCATGCTTAAATCCCTATCAGATCAAGATACCAACATAGGAACTAAACTATCAATTCTATAGAGTAAAGAAAATGGGAAATCCTACTAATTCCCAAAAGCATTGATCACCAATAATACTTTAACAATAATTTACATGGAAGGAAGTAGCTAAAGAAAGTTTTACTTACAATAAATTATGCTTCATCTAACATAAAATTGAGATCACATCACATACATCGTATGATTATTTAATAGACTAGATTAACCTAGATTAGTTCATGCAATTCCTTATTTACTTTGACCATATGAGATTCATATCCATAATTCAACCATCATATTAGCCTAAGTCTGTAGCTACAATAATCTTAACATGATCCAATTCGACATTCATAAATTATACGACCAATGTTATAGTGAACACATAGAGCGATAGGCTAAACTTATTCAAATCTTAATATATTGATCAACATTGATAATTCGTCAACAATTAACCATAAATATACATAATAAATGATATATATGAGAAATTCAATGTAATAGAATCACAATTCAACAAATAACAAGCCACGATAACAATATTAATGCATAGGCTAAATCGAGTTTGGGAAGGGACATGGGTTCACAATCAATTAGATTATATTTAACCTTTAACTAATAAATTATCATCAATTCATCATGATTAATCCTTTGAATACGTTTTGAGAAACAACCCATGGCTAGACTGAAGAAGAAGAAGAAGAAGAAGTTTTATCATGAGATCTCTTTGAAAACATTGAGATTAACTCTCTAGATTGAATGATAACTAGAGATGAGGGATCATCATTCCTTAATGTGTAATAAAAACTCTAAAATATGATAAATAATCCGTAGTTATCCAAGATACAAGCTTTTCTTAATCTAACACACGTTCATCAGTGAAACCAATCATATCATGTAGTATCATAAATATGCAAGATCATCATATACATAACATATACAAGTTTAAGCATATTCATTGATAAGAACAACCTTTAAAGCTCCCTTCAAGGCAAACTAGTGCGAGAAATAGATAAAGTTCCATACCCTTACCTATGCTAAGTCAAACCTCTTAAGTCACCCAAGTTGGTTTGTACTTCATTACTTCATTTTAGTTCAGGGAAAACTTGCCTTAACCGACATAGACCACAAGATCTATGTGTGGAATCCGGAGTTGTAAAACCTTTCACCAATGGATGGTGGTCTACCAGGCAATGTGAAACCAAACATAAACGCAGATTTCTAGGTGGATCCGCTATCTAGTCTTCTTATGGGGGCATGATAGTTCAAGAACTACGAGATAGGTATGAACCCTCTACATGCCACTTGGAAATTGGAGCTTTATCACATAGGAAACCATAGGATGAATATCCCTCTTTGGGGAGTCAAAACCTCATGTAGAACTATAGGTTGAATATTCCCTTATGGAAAGTCAACACCTCCCGTTGTCAAGTTCACCCGGTGCTAAGCTAAGTCCCTTTTTGAAATATCCTTAATTTCTCTCTTAATCAACATGTCATAATGTAGGTCATAGGGTCTATCCCTTCTATAATCATCATCATCATCATAGCTCAATAATAATTGCATGAGTAAAGTCCTTTCATTACAATTCATATAACTGAGGTTAGCACATTTATACAATCACATCATGATAAGGCACATTAATAAGTTATAAACATCTTTATAACATTTACATCTTAGCCAACAACTCACAAACCATATTCAATACATTTTGATTCAACATCATACCAACCATTAATCATAATGAAACGTACACTTTAATGAAACATCATCACTTAATCACATTTAACCACAATTGAAGTAAAGAGTTTACATCACAAGACTTACGAAGCCTCCTTCATAATCCATCATCAACCCTAAACTCATCCAAATAAGGGTTTAATATCATTACACATTAATAACCAATATGAAAACAAAGTCAATTGAATCACTACATCACCATCCATCACTATTTCATAGCTTAAGATAAGAGACTTAGGTCAAAGTCATAATCTAGATCAATTACTCAAGAACTAGCACGATAGAAATATAATTCATCCTAATTTATTCATAATTAATACAATAACATCATATAGTCGTAATTCAACTAATAACCAATTCAACTGAACCAACATTACACCATTCGTATCAAGATCACAACCTAGGGTTAAGGGGAATAGGTAATCTTCTACAAACTATACCAATCCATAAATATGTAGTTTAATATAGTCATAATTCATCATAATATACTAAATACAATGCAAAGAAACCTTATTGTTTGATGAATGGAATCCCATACCTTATTGTTTGATGAATATTGATAGATAAACCTTGATGATTACAGCCCTATAACCTACCTAGACCTTGTCTTCTATGGTGTTCTTCAACTTTGGAGATAGAAAAAAGAGAGAAGGACGAGAGTTTGGGTTTGTGAATTATGAGGACTTAGGTAAGTTTATTTATAGTAGGGTCTTTACATATGTTTTTAACTAAATTAATTAAATTCATCAAGCTTAAAACGTGCAGTGAAACAGTTCACTCACAGAGGACTCCCCGACCGACGGCCCGTTTGTGAAATGATGGCCAAGGGACTAATCGTCATGTTGGTCCGTCGTTGATTTCAGAGACGTGTCAAAAAAGGATTTGGCCAAATATTCTAAGTTTCCATCTACGGAGGCAATCTACGCCCCCTCGATTGGAACACGATCCGATGATTGCACTAGTTTGTGCACACTGCCTTTTGGCAGCTTCTTGCCAAATCACAGGGGTCCTCCTCAATGGACCTTGGTTGGTCCTTGGGGGGTCTTACCCTAACTTTTTGACTATGAAATAACTCTAACACATTTTATAAACACTTCCACCAATTGTCATTATTTACGATTCGTAACCTTTAGGAAAATAGGCTAAGGCACACTAGCACATCATTGAACTAGTTTCCGGACTTCATGGAAGTTCCTTGACATTTTAATTTCTAAACTTCCTAAATGACCTATACACATTAAAATAGAACTTAAAACAGTATCAAAACCTTATGTCACCTATGTTAGGCTCTATAACACGTCTTAAACATTTCAAAGTGTTACCATATGCCCCGACTATTGTAGCCAACCCTAGGGCTAGGATAAACAAATTTGTGATGGGAGTGTCTAGCTTGATGGTAAAGGAGTGTCTTCAGGAAATGGTTTTAATGACATGGACATCTCTAGATTCATGGTGTATGCACAACAAATTGAGGAGTCAAAAGTTAGGAAGAGAAGACAAGAGGGAAAGAGGCCTAGGTATGATGAATCTAGTCAACCAAAACCTAAAAGGAGGTTCTATCACCAAGATTTTTCCATGGGGAACAAGTATATATTTTCCAACAAAAATTCCCAATGAGGTGGCCATACATTTTGAGAGGCCTAAGTGTTCTACTTGTGGGAAGCAACACTTGGGTAAGTGTCTTGCCGGATCGGATATTTGCTTTGCATGTGGTAGTAAGCACCACAAGGTGAGGGACTTACCCAACATCAATGCAAAAATAAAAGGGGCCAATCAAGCTCCTCAATGTGGTCTAGATCCTAATGCTCCAAAGAAGAACGCTCCCTATGGGATGGGGGCTAGGAGGGAGAACTAATCAAGATTTGATAGTCCCGATAAGCCTAATCCCTTTATGATTGTTTTGCTTAAGTGGTAAGTGAATTTATATGGTTTTTTATTTCTCATGAGCATGATTTCTTGATAAAATTCTAATAGGAGAAATTTATGAAAAATCAAGCATGTTTCACGCTGTGAGAGTGATGCTCACTGTAATATTTCAAAGTTTGAGAAAATAATTTCATTTTCATTAATAATGGTTCCACTGTGTTTAAAATGATGTTTATAAGTATGTGTAATGGTTGGTAAGGTAGTTCCTCTATAAAATGAAGTATTAAGTGTGTGCTTGAATTTTAAAATTTGTTCTTTTTTAAAAGTTACCTGTGTTGCTTAGCAAAAATGCTTGTCAATGTGTAGTTGGTGTTCCTTGTAAGTATTCTGCATTGACTATGAATGTTTGAGACTTTATTTTGTGTGTAATATGCTGCTAGTAAGTCCTAAATGTTCTTATAATATTTTAGTGTCAATCGAGGACGAATGTTGTTCAAAGTGGGGGAGAATGTAATATCCTAAAATGAACTAAGGTTAACTAGAGCTTCGTGAGTGTGTCATGAGTTAATTTTGTGTTCAAATGTTTTACAGTGATGTTATTAGTTAGTTTGTGATGTTTGTTGACGTTTCGAGGTTAAACGTCCATGACGTTCGGAAGGTGTGCCTTAGAAAGTGCTAGTGTGTCTTCATGTGTTTTAGTGAGTTTACAGGTTCGTATTAATTGAAATTGATGTGGGATGTTCCTAATACCTAGACAACTATGTAATAGGGGTTTAACGTCCTGGTACGACCCCACCTAGGACCCACGAGGGGTCCTAGAATAGGACCCAAGACTTAACACCCCAGCTGCCAAATCACTGCTCAATCGACGCCTAGCAGCCTAATGGCCTTACTCAAGAAGACGCAACGCTGTCTAGGAGCGTAGGTCAAGACATGGAGTGAAAACTCAACACTCCAGATGCAGCTTCAGACCCAAACGACCCCCATGCAGCGTAGGTCATCCTTTAGTCGACGCCCAGTTTCTTGGGTCCGTCGATGGGTCCTGCGAAAGCTGTCACGTTTTCACTGTGTTGGATTGGGGTGTTTTGTAAATTCACTCCAAGTCTTTTATGACCCTAGGACGATATTGGTAGCGTTTTTAAGGTATATTAAGTTTGTTTTAAGTAGTAGACCTAGACAAGACCCCTCACTTCAAATATTCAAACTCTCTCTAAAGAAAAACTTTCTCAAGTCACCATTGGAGCTAAGAATCAAGGAAGAGCTACGAGGTCTCGTTGGGAACGTTTCTTAACCAAAAATCAGTGGATTTCCTTCTCTGTTAGGTACGGTAGTCATCTTTAACTCTCTCCCATTCAAGGAGTCATTTCTAAAAGATTTCAAAAAAAGGGTTTCCAACTCTATCATCTCCTAGTTTTGATTCTAACCATGGTCTTCATGTAAAAGTATTTTAATGATTCAAATATGTTGTTTCTAGTATTTATTGATTAATTTAATTTCAAAACCATGATGAACTCATGCTTATGCATATTTCTAACTTGTAGCTTAAGAAATGGGTTAAATGAATGTGTTTGTGTAAGGTAATGAACTTTGGTTTTCTTGTGTTGTTATTATGGTTTAGCTACTGACATAAAAGCCATATAATGATGTAATATTCAAGAATTTCTTATTGAGGATAAGGTGGGTTAAATGGTGAGTTGGTTATGTTGTGTAACTCTTATAGGAAATGCTCTCGAGTTGTATGGTCCACCTATTTTGTGTCGGTGTTTACTTGTTGTATTTGGTTATATTTAGTATGTATTGTGAGTATGGATTTGAAGTCCTAATGTGTTAAATGAAGTGATAATGATGAGTTTCATTTTGATATGTATTATGAAGTTTGAATTCTATGTCTCGCTTAGTTTATTCCTCAATGAAGTATGTGTATATGTTGAGCATGCTAGTGTGTGAGAAATGATTAATGAAGGTGTAAGCATGTCTAGAATTCAATGGTAATGAAAGTGATGACTATGTGAAAGGTTTTATCACATGTACACAAACACTCACACCTTGAATGAATGAAGGAAGGAAGGAAGGAACTAAAAGAATGTGAATGAAAACGGTGTTTTGAGGTGAACACTCATAGTTAGTTGAGATGAAGTGTTTAGTAGCAACCTTATTACCTCCAAAGAGCTTTCTAATGTAGGTTGGAAGATGGATACGCATTGTGAGTTTAGATGGAATTTCCAAAAGTTATCATTGACCTTTATTAATGAATGTTAAGGACTCCATGGGGGAGTTATGCTTAGCACCGAGAGGATTTGAAGAAGGGGTGGGTGCACATTGTGAGTAGAGATGTTGTACCCAATGCACCTCTTGAGATGTGTACTCCTCGTGAATAGAGAGTGAGTTACTTAATAGATATATCCTTATACCTTAATTGTGCGCCCGCGTAGGTGTATCTATTGGAAAAGCCATGTAAAAACTAAGAGAAAAAATGTGCCCTAGGCAAGAGGGGAACCCTCATCCGATAAAGGTAATATCAAGATTCCATGTCTAGCTCTCATGG
Source organism: Solanum pennellii (assembly GCF_001406875.1). NCBI lineage: Eukaryota > Viridiplantae > Streptophyta > Magnoliopsida > Solanales > Solanaceae > Solanum > Solanum pennellii. The sequence goes on along the minus strand of NC_028646.1, from coordinate 42,665,383 downwards.
TCTATGTCGGTTAAAGCTATTCCACCACAAAATAATGAATGAACTAAGTCTCCAAAAAGAACGTACTACTTAGGGTAGCTGGTGGTATGGAACGCTATCTATCCATTGCACTAACTAGACCTTCCGAAAGGGGATTCTTTGTGTGTTCTTTCATGTGTTGTAAATGAAGTTAGATGACTTAAGGTCTAATGTTAATGAAGAAAGATAAAGTTAATTTTTATGTAATGAAGTTATGAATGACTAATGCATATTTCTTAATCTAAAGGAATCCTCAAGGAGCACTAAGTGGGAGTAGTAGTATGGGATGTTACTCTCACATTTAACTTAGTGTAACTAAAAAGTTTTATTGGAGAAGGGTACTTACATGACGTCCTTAATGTATGGATGTCTTTCAAATGTCTAACCAAGAGTGTGGAATTCTTTCCCGGACGAGGTAAGCTATTGTTGATAGTCTTAAGGATCGCTTTGGTGTGTCTTGAAGGAGGTGTATAGGCGGTCCCTTGTTGTCTTAACTTAGGGAGTACTAGAATAACTTGGTTAGGTAATACTCATACAAAACAATTTCACATTGCTTGGGATGAATTGTTAACTGTAAGATGTCACTGTTTCACTATGTTTCACTGTTAGGTTTTTGGACTTCACTGTAAAGTGACTCCTTGTGCTAAAATTATGGATCTCATTTATTATGTGATAAATGATGATTCTTACACTATTTTAATTCTATATGCATGAAGGTTTTACTTATTTGGAATGAAATCTTATTTTACTATAATGTCCCTTTTCACATTTTTTGCATATGACATACTTAGTATATTATTTTGTACTAACCCCATAGTTTTCTATACTCTATAAGTATAGGTTGGAGGCAAGGAAGAAGTTAAGAAGGCAAAGCCTGATAATCTATCCTCTCAAGACTAAGTATGTTCTCTTATATTCAAGGACATAGTTCTATTTCTTAGTTTCTGTCGTTAAGACTTATTATGTATTTTCATTTAAGGTAAAGGGTCGTGTCCCTAAGATATTTATGTTGTGTCTTAAGTTGTCTTGTGAAGACGATATCAATCCTTAGCTTTTATGAAAGATGTTTTCTTTATTAATTTATTCGTGAAAAGTTTTAATTCCGCAAATGTCTTATGTAATGAATGATAGCTAAGGGTTGTACAAGACCTCCGAAAGGTCAAGTACACAATTATTTTGACCTATGGGTGCTCCCTTCATCTAGGGGGTACTTTCGGGTCGTTACACCAGAGTTCGAGTTAGCCATGGTGAGCCTCCTTGTTTCCTGATGGATTTCATTTATTTTTAAGTTTAGTCAGGATGTCGTGGGTCTTGTCCCGACTTCCATCTTTATAAGTTAGAGGCTTCATAGATAGTCAAGATAACTGAGGAGTCTATATTAATCATTTATTTTGTGAAATGTTTAAAGACTAAAGTTTCATCTTTTATTGCTACTAGAATATATTAAATTTATTTAAAGTTGTTCATTTGAATGCCTTGAAAAATTGAGTTTATTGGATTTTATTTCAGTTTTAAGCTTTTGCATGCTTAAGTTAGTCTTCCGCTTGTGGTCAACCATGATGAGGGTTCGCTCGGGGATCAACAATGGTTCTTAAGTGTCGTCCACGTCCAGGGGGTAGACTAGGGTAGTGACATATACATAGAAAAATCATATCATGAATAACCTTTTTGAAAACTCGGAATACTGTAATTCACTTCTTGCCAAATGCACATGTATTACACAAATAAGAATTGATTAATTATAACTTATTACTACCTCTTTTTCCTTTTTAAGAGGGAAGTTATTAGTCATTTTCCTCCAAAACACGACTTACATGTTTATAGTGACTCAACTTTCTACGGACCATTATGTTCATCCATTAACCAACTTTGAAATTCTATTCAAAATAAATGACTTAGACTTTATATAATGTATAGATAAGTTTTATTCAATTTAAAAGATAGATTAATTTAACTCAATTCATGAGTAATTATAGTAATAAATAAAAACACATCAATATACCACAAAAAATTAAATATTCATCAAACTCAATGATAATAGAGTTACAAACAAATATATAAAATACTCATCCCTTCTCTAGTTAGAAATTGAAAATGATTCCTTCTAACATAAGGTACATTTATATTGCATTCTTTGAATTGATATCTTATATATACCCAAACAAAAACTTAAGTAATACTAAGTGGGTGCGTAATGTCTAATGAGAATGAGATATAATACATTAAATAGATCATAATGTTTCAAATAATACTAAATAACGACATTTTGGGTTCATTTATTCGTATACATCCATAAATCTCGAATAGAAATTGATGGGATTGGAGAAATACTCATGTAATACACATGTACAATGACCAATTATTCACTCCATGAAATTATACAGACTTAACTCAGATGGAGAGTCTACTGTTAGTTTTAGTCAGGTGAAAATCCTGTAGTTACTTATACTCATTTATATATTACTCAGCTTAGGAGTGGTAATGCATATTATCAAAATTAGACCATTTAATACATAGTGACATGCATTGATTTTATCAGACTTGAGGGAATGTCAAAGCCAACACATTAAATTAATATCTCACTACTATTCAATCATTGTAATCAAGGGACGGGCTCCTATAACCAAATATGACCAAAAACTCACATAATCATCCAAAAAATATATATTTCTTATTAGGTCGTTGTTATGAATCTATCAAATGTCAGATCAATTAGAGTTCCCTTTTTCCAAATTCTAAACTATGATTAATTTGGACAAAAAATATTGTTTGTCCAAAGCAGGATTTAAGACTTTCGTTTAGTAGTTCCTATCACATATTATCATTTGTAAAATAGATATGCTAATCAAGAATGAAAAAAAATTCCAAAAACTATTTACATTATCTGAGTATTATTTTCTAAAGATCAACATGTTTATAAATACATTTAAAAATTAAAATTCAAAACACACCTCATAGATATTCATGTATCTTTAACACAAATTTTGATAGAAAAAATTACCGCTGATGCAATATACATTTGTGATGTCAGATATTCACTAAAACAAATTTAGTTCTGAAGTAACTCAGATTGAGAGTATATGTTAATTATGCCATGTCAATATTATTATCTCGAGATTCATTAATTCAATCTTATATTACTGAGATATGGAGAATCAACACAAGTTATCAAAATTAGAGATTAAGTTTTAAAGAGTTGTATTAATTTGACCAGATATGGAGGATGGTCTAAGCCAACATATTAATTTAATACTGCTCCAAAATTTAGTCGTGAAGACCATAGTCAAATGTGTCAATCACCACTTAGTTGAGTAATTTTCATTAAAATTAATTTTTAGAATACAAAAAATAGCTAAAAACATTATCTAAATAACCTCAAATTGTCAAATCACTTCATAACAACGAGTGTTTTTAATTTGTTCTTTTCTAATGAGTCTACCTAATTTCATATCAGTCATAGTTCAAAAATAATATTTATCTCCAAAGTTGTGATCAAACTCATATTCAAATCATTTTAAAATAAATATTCCTATATATATATATATATATATATATATATATATATATATCATATATAAATTCATGTTAACTCATCATGTGTAATAATGTACTACATATAACATAATTAAAATAAATATAAAGGATGTCATTCATACTAGATCACATTTTAATTCCAAATAAGGATTTTAAAATCATAACCACATAGCAATAACTACTTCTGACAAGGACATTATCAATGAATTTACAAAATTTAAGGTCAATTTAAGATTATAAAAAAATTATTCCAAAAGTTATGACAAAATTTAAATTCAAGTAATTTAATCATCTTTAGAAATTAAAACAAATATGACCTACATTTTAATCACACATCAATTCATGTTAAATAACTATATATTGTCATATTCCAAATTTAACATATACATAATTGATACAAAGAATGATCTTAGCATATTCAAATTAAATTTTAATCTAACAAACTATTTAAAACTCATCAAAATGATTTTAAAAGGAACAATCAAATTTCAAGTCAATCAGAGATCAAAAAAATCATGACCATCTAAACAATGAATAAATTTTAAAAATAATTGTTCTTGTAAGCATAGTTAAATATTAAAACAGCTTTATTCAAATTTTATTCTTCGTTAATGATTACCTCATAAGCATAATGTTATTTGAATGCGTTAATACTGGGGGGAAACGTATTCATATACACAATAACAAATATGTTTAACTAGATTAGGCTATATATTTAGATCCAAACTTAGCTCTTTATTCCAATTGTTAGAAAATTATATGCACAGTAGAAGCGTATCAGAATCTTACTGCCTAAATGAATAATATAGATAATCATATTGTTTATGCTAGATCGTATATTGTTATGCTAGAATACATAAACTTATCGAAATTTGTTCCAAGAATTACCTCATAAAGCGTATTCAAATGAATTCACAACTTAGACATATCTTCCTTCAAGCGAATTCCCAAGTTAGACAAATCATCAAGTGAATCCAAAAGATAGACAACGCTATGAAGCCTTCTACAATGATCTCAAATTCACATGTGATCTCTCTCAATACATGGTTGGCAAGTATGAATAGAACATTCAATATTTTTCTAAGTTAAAAGAATCCTACTTATAGAGATTTCTTCTAATTTAAAAAGGATAAAAAATATACTTTATTTTCTTCAACAAGAAAAATACACGATGGATTTCTTTTTAAAAGAAAAACTCACTCTAGTCTCCTCTTTTCTCCTTAAAAATAGGATTTTGGGTTGTAATTAAATGTGGGCACGGTAGGGACCACAAAATTAATTATTGAAGTTTCATTAAAAATTATTCCAAATAATTAATTTGAATTATTCTTACAATACTAAATTAAAATTCATTCCATTAGAAATTTGTAATTGCAGTCCTGTATTTATATTTCAAAATTCCCCATTAAACATTTATGATTCTCCATGTGAAGATTACAGATACTAATTGATAAATGGAATTACTTATGAATTTAACTAAACGATTATTGCCTTTAAAATAATACTTCACTTATTTCATGTGTCGGAATCATGAAGCAACTTACAAGGTTTGACACGATGAAAAAACGTATATGGTTCTCAAAAAGACATAGTAATTAATAT